>NW_019945273.1:54981-65746 GCF_002910315.2 Salvelinus sp. IW2-2015
CAGTATTATTAGACTATACTGTAGACGTAAAGCGTATTACTAGACTATACTGTAGACTTAACAGTATTACTAGACTCTACTGCAGACTTAACAGTATTACTAGACTCTACTGCAGACTTAACCAGTATTACTAGGCTATACTGTAGACTAACCAGTATTACTAGACTATACTGTAGACTAACCAGTATTTACTAGACTATACTGTAGACTAACCAGTATTACTAGACTATACTGTAGACTTACCAGTATTACTAGACTATACTTTAGACAGTATTAACAGACTATACTGTAGACTTACCAGTGTTATTAACAGACTATACTGTAGATTACCAGTATAACAGACTTACTGTAGACTTACCAGTATTAACAGATGTTGATTCATGTCTGTTTATTCTGGGTTATGTTTCTGTCTTTGCTAGCACTGGTTGTCTCTGTCTTAAAAGACACCCTGTTCCCTATATAGTGCACTACCTATGACCATAAACCTATGGGCCCTGGTCTAAAGTATTCACTATATAGTGCACTACCTATGACCATAAACCTATGGGCCCTGGTCTAAAGTATTTCACAATCAAGGGAACAGGATGATATGTCAGACCAACCATGATGTACTTCTATTTATTTAACCACAGTACAGACCAGCAGAGGGAAACCTTTCATCCTTAACTCAACACGTCCTGTCACCCTGCAATAACATGTTCCAGTCCTTAAAGACTTTACACACACTGCACAAATACACACACACAAACATGCCCTCCTTCTCCCCCCACACACACAATAAACTCCACTCCAGACCTTACAAACACTTAAAGCACCAGACAAACACAATAAACGTTTAGTCCTGTTGAAATTATAACGTCTGCGGCGCTTAATTCCACCCTATTTCCTATGTAGTTTCCTGTTGCGCTGGTCAAAAGTAGCACTGCATAGGGAATAGAGTGCCATTTGGGACATAACCAAGGTATAGATCTAAACAGGAAAAAGGGAGCAGCCTTCACGTAGAAGATTATGAGGTCAGTTTGTTTGGGTAGCGTTAGGAGTGCTATGACACACCTGCTTTATAAAGATGATTATCGATATACTAGGATAATGCATACATTATTCTTTGATGACTCACACTTCAAATAGAGCACATTGAGAATGTCTATTGTTCTAAACGGCTCTAGGGCTTTCCAAATGTTCCTGTTTTTCAGCACCAAAGTTATTTGCCTGTACTAATGTCGCCAGTATTATTAGTCAGACATGAAACATAGATGAGAAATAACACAGCATTAAAACACACCCTATCAAAACATATCTATATTCACAATCCAGACATCCATTCACAGACCTCAGCCTAAAAAACCGATGTCATCATGGGTTTAGTGACTCTACTCCTGATGTTCTGCAGTAAAGCAGGGCGCTTCGTGTCTGACGGTTGTCCTATAATGTCGGGCAATCGCAAAGAGAGGCTGAGAATGCGTTAGCGGCGCGTTAGGGCTGACCTCTGTGGCACGCTGCCACTTGTATCACACATGGGGTCAGAGGTCAGCGTTTCATGTCCCTGTATAGAGTTACAGGGAAACAGGGCAACAGAGCTCTCAGGCTTTGTACTGAGACGGGGACTGATTGACATTCTACCACTAATGCCTGCCATGATGAGGGACGTCTGGGATCAGGGAATGGATCGCTGCCTGGTGTTTCATATGGCACTTAGTTTGCATACAATTTTGGTAATGTCTATGAAGCCAATGAATTGTGTATTTTGGTAATGTCTATAACGCAGATGAATCGTGTATTTTGGTAATGTCTATAACGCAGATGAATTGTGTATTTTGTACGCATATTTATTAATTTAATTCCTAAATTATTCTAGCTTTAAAACTCTAAACATTCACATACATTAGGCATATGCAGAAAAAAATGAGTGGAATCTTCTGTGGTAATTTAGTTTTTTTTTAAATATTCATGCCATGGTTTGATCTCCCTACTGTTAGTGGTGGCATATAAACATACTGTATATAAATCCACTCTGCTCCTGTAAATAAACCACTCTGCTCCTGTATATAAACCACTCTGCTCCTGTATATAAACCCACTCTGCTCCTGTATATAAACCCACTCTGCTCCTGTATATAACCCACTCTGCTCCTTATATAACCCTCTGTCTGTATATAAACCCACTCTGCTCCTGTATATAAACCCACTCTGCTCCTGTATATAAACCACTCTGCTCCTGTATATAAACCCACTCTGCTCCTGTATATAAACCACTCTGCTCCTGTATATAAACCCATCTGCTCTGTATATAAACCCACTCTGCTCCTGTATATAAACCCACTCTGCTCCTGTATATAAACCCACTCTGCTCCTGTATATAAACCACTCTGCTCCTGTATATAAACCCATCTGCTCCTGTATATAACCCACTCTGCTCCTGTATATAAACCCACTCTGCTCCTGTAATATACCCACTCTGCTCCTGTATATAACCCACTCTGCTCCTGTATATAAACCCACTCTGCTCGCTGTATATAAACCCACTCTGCTCCTGTATATAAAACCCACTCTGCTCCTGTATATAAACCCACTCTGCTCCTGTATATAAACCCACTCTGCTCCTGTATATAAACCCACTCTGCTCCTGTATATAAACCACTCTGCTCCTGTATATAAACCCCACTCTGCTGCTGTATATAAACCACTCTGCTGCTGTATATAAACCACTCTGCTCTGTAAAACCATCTGCTCCTGTATATAAACCCACTCTGCTCCTGTATATAAACCCACTCTGCTGCTGTATATAAACCACTCTGCTCCTGTATATAAACCACTCTGCTCCTGTATATAAACCACCTCTGGCTCCTGTATATAAACCCACTCTGCTCCTGTAATATAAACCCACTCTGCTCCTGTATATAAACCCATCTCCTCCTGTATATAAACCACTCTGCTCCTGTATATAAACCCACTCTGCTCCTGTATATAAACCCACTCTGCCCTGTATATAAACCCACTCTGCTCCTGTATATAAACCACTCTGCTCCTGTATATAAACCCACTCTACTCCTGTATATAAACCCACTTGCGCTCCTGTATATAAACCCACTCTGCTCCTGTATATAAACCCACTCTGCTGCTGTATATAAACCCACTCTGCTCCTGTATATAAACCCACTGCGCTCCTGTATATAAACCACTCTGCTACCTGTATTAACCCACTCTGCTCCTGTATATAAACCCACTCTGCTCCTGATATAAAACCCACTCTGCTCCTGTATATAAACCCACTCTGCTCCTGTATATAAACCCACTCTGCTCCTGTATATAAACCCACTCTGCCCTGTATATAAACCCACTCTGCTCCTGTATATAAACCCACTCTGCTCTGTATATAACCCACTCTGCCTCCTGTATATAAACCCACTCTGCTCCTGTATATAAACCCACTCTGCTGCTGTATAAACCCACTCTGCTGCTGTATATAAACCCACTCTGCTGCTGTATATAAACCCACTGTCTGCTCCGTGTATATAACCCACTCTGCTGCTGTATATAAACCCACTCTGCTCGCTGTAATATAACCCTCTGTGCTGCTGTATATAAACCCACTCTGCTCCTGTATATAACCCACTCTGCTCCTGTATATAAACACACTCTGCTGCTGTATATAAACCCACTCTGCTCCTGTATATAAACCCACTCTGCTCCTGTATATAACCCACTCTGCTCCTGTATATAAACCCACTCTGCTCCTGTATATAAACCACTCTGCTCCTGTATATAAACCCACTCTGCTGCTGTGTATATAAACCCACTCTGCTCCTGTATATAAACCCACTCTGCTCCTGTATATAAACCCACTCTGCTCCTGTATTAAACCTTTATTGGCTTTATATGGCTGCTAAAGGCCTTAGACCTGCTAGATCTACACACACACACACACACACACACACACACACACACACACACACACACACACACACACACACACACACACACACACACACACACACACACACACACACACAACACACAGCTTTATAGGGCTGCTAAAGGCCTAAGACCTGCTAGATCTACACACACACACACACACACCACACACACACACACACACACACCCACACACACACACACACACACACACACACACACACAACACACACCACAACACACACACACACTCACACACTCACACACCAACTTAATAGGGCTGCTAAAGGCCTAAGCACTGCTAGATCTACACACACACACACACACACTTACACTCACAGCAGCTTTATAGGGCTTCTAACGGCCTCAGACCAAATCAAATATTGTTGGTTGCATACATATATTTAGCAGATGTTATTGTGGGTGTAGCGAAATGCTTGTGTTCCTAGCTCCAACAGTGCAGTAATATCTAACAATACACAACAATGCGCACAACCGCACAACTCTAAAAAGTAAAATAATGGAATTAAGAAATATTAAAATATTAGGACGAGCAATGTCGGAGTCCAGAGTCCAGAGTAGTGGCCTGGAGATAGAAGCTGTTTTTCAGTCTCTCTGTCCCAGCTTTGATGCACCTGTACTGACCTCTCCTTCTGGATAGTAGCAGGCTGGGTGGCTGAGGTCCTTGATGATCTTCTAGGCYTTCCTGTGAMACTGAGTGCTGTAGATGTCCTGGAGGGCAGGCAGAGTGCCCCTGGTGATGCGTTGGGCTGACCACACCACCCGCTGGAGAGCCCTGTGGTTGCGGACGGTGCAGTAGCSGTAACAGGCGGTGATACAGCCCGACAGGATGCTCTCTATGGTGCATCTGTAAAAGTTTGTGAGGGTCTTAGGGGCCCTCACTTAAGTTTGTGAGGGTCTTGTGKTGAAGAAGGCTGTTGCGCCTTCTTCACCACACAGTCTGTGTGGATAGACCATTTTAGATTGTCAGTGATGTGTATGTTGAGGAACTTGAAGCTTTTCACCTTCTCCACTGCGGTTCTGTCTGTGGATAGGGGCATGCTTCCTCTGCTGTCTCCTGAAGTTCACGATCAGCTCCTTTGTGTTGTTGACAGTGAGGCAGGGGTTATTGAGCCAGTGAGGGAGGGGTTATTGAGCCAGTGAGGCAGGGGTTATTGAGCCAGTGAGGGAGGGGTTTATGAGCCAGTAAACTGAAGGAATGGTTCTCTAACTACACCATCTACTGTTTGCTGCACGGTGGCCAAGTAGACCTAGCCTGGTTAAACCACACTGAATGCTGTGCTCACCATTGTTTCACTTTACGTCAATCTGGTTTAACCAGGCTATGTACCTACCTTTCACTGACACCCACAGCTTTGTCAGACGTCTGGCTCTGGCTCTGGCAAGACCTCYAGTTTAGATACAGTGTGGTAATAGCCAATTATAAGGAAACGTGCACACACACTCTCTCTCTTTCACTCTCTCTCCCTCTCTCCCTCAATTCAGTTCAAGGGGCTTAATTGGCATGGGAAACATATGTTTACATTGCCAAAGCAAGTGAAATAGATAATAAATAAAAGTGAAATCAACACTATATTTCTCTCTGTTTCGCAAACACACAAACACACACATCTGTGTCCCGTTAGATTGCTCCTCGCTATTAGTTCCCTTTTTTTGTCCTCATGGAAAGTTMGTTTTATCAGAAGGTTCCAGATAATTGCTTTGGGAACCAGTGAGTACAGAAAATACATATGTGGCTCAATTGGCTATTTCTTCATTTATTCCCCACCTGTTAGTTTAAGCATTTATTTAGTTATTACTGCATATCATCACATCTTAATGTYCCGCTAAAGTACAACCAGTTTTGTTTTGTTTGTAATGTCATATTTGGCCGCTTTTTACATTCTCTCGATWTTATCATTAGTATGGATAAGAGTTTTTCCTGGCAACATGACCTGACCAGAGGAAATGATGTGTCCTAGTTAGGCTATAACTAGGATTTAATTGCCTTATAATTATT
This sequence comes from Salvelinus sp. IW2-2015, assembly GCF_002910315.2. Lineage (NCBI taxonomy): Eukaryota > Metazoa > Chordata > Actinopteri > Salmoniformes > Salmonidae > Salvelinus > Salvelinus sp. IW2-2015. Next base: position 60,913 of record NW_019945273.1, read on the forward strand.
TTCCTGACCAGTTTTTCCTGACCACGTACAGTATCCTGACCAGGAGAAACACTGATAGAAGGACAGTTGACTGGGTTCTCATGACAGTTCAGTTAAAGGATAACATAATCCAGGCAGGGAGGAGGGAACCAATGAATGGGAAGACACAGCCAGCCAGAGAGACAGATGACTGGGAAGACACAGCGCCAGCCAGAGAGACAGATGACTGGGAAGACACAGGCCAGCCAGAGAGACAGATGACTGGGAGACACAGGCCAGCCAAGAGACAACGACTGGGAAGACACAGGCCAGCCAGAGAGACAGATGACTGGGAAGACACAGGCCAGCCAGAGAGACAGATGACTGGGAAGACACAGGCCAGCCAGAGAGCACGATGACTGGGAAGACACAGGCCAGCAAGAGAGACAGATGACTGGGAAGATACAGGCCAGCAAGAGAGACAGACGACTGGGAAGACACAGGCCAGCAAGAGAGACAGACGACTGGGAAGACACAGGCCAGCAAGAGAGACAGACGACTGGGAAGAACAGCGCAGAGAGAGAGACGACTGGGAAGACACAGGCCAGCCAGAAAGACAGACGACTGGGAAGACACAGGCCAGCCAGAGAGACAGACGACTGGGAAGACACAGGCCAGCCAGAGAGACAGATGACTGGGAAGACACAGGCCAGCCAGAGAGACAGATGACTGGGAAGACACAGGCAGCCAGAAGACAGACGAGGGAAGACCAGGCCACCAGAGAGACAGATGACTGGGAAGACACAGGCCAGCCAGAGAGACAGATGACTGGGAAGACACAGGCCAGCCAGAGAAGACAGATAACTGGGAAGACACAGGCCAGCCAGAGAGACAGATGACTGGGAAGACACAGGCCAGCCAGAGAGACAGATAACTGGGAAGACACAGGCCAGCCAGAGAGACAGACGACTGGGAAGACACAGGCCAGCCAGAGAGACAGACGACTGGAAGAACGCACGAGCGAGAGCCAGAAGACGGACAGAAAAGATGACTGGGAAGACACAGGCCAGCCAGAGAGACAGATGACTGGGAAGACACAGGCCAGCCAGAGAGACAGCAGATGCATCGGGGCAAGAACACAGGCCAGCCAGAGAGGAGGGGGGGGGGGGGCAGCGCAGTGTCCCTGAAACAATCAGTCTACTCGCCTTCGCTGTAATAGGAACAAATATTAGGCTGCAGACGGAGCGGACCGCCAGGCTCTCACACAAATAGTCTGACTGACAGCCCCAGAAGAGCGGAAAGAGGGGGGGAAATGGAGGAGGGGGAGTTTGTGAGTGGGAAAGGAAAGGGAAGGAGGAGAGGAGTGAGGAGGAGGGGGAGAGAAAGAGAGACAGAAAGCAAAAGAGAGGAGACGTGAGAGAGAGAAGGAAACGAGACATAAAGAGGAGGACATTGTGGAGAAAGAGAATGAAAGTAATGAGAGAGAATAACTTAAAAGAGAAAGGAGAATTTCTTCTGATTGTCTGCCAGCACTTTACAACGAGGAAGTCTCTGCTTTTCATATAGCCAGTGCAGCTCACCCCCCCCCCCCCCCTGCCTCCTCCTGAGAAATTAGGAGCCTCCTCTCCTCCTTCCCCTCCCTCTCTCTTCCCTCAGCCTCGTGCTTAACAGTGTGTAGAGTAGGAGCTGACAGTCAGTCTACCCTGAGCCCTGCTGGATAGTAGCTGTGAGAAGCTGATCCCTGAGCCTCTTGTAACTCCATCTACTACATACAGCCCACCATGGATGTCAAAGTACTGCTGTGTTGGTCCTACTGGCTGTGGCCTTGGATGTACCTCCCCTACGGGTGAGCTGGTGTTGGGTGATTGGCTATGATCATTCTCGGGCATGTCTTCTACACTCTTAGAAGAAAAGTGTCGATCTCGAACCTAAAGGGGATAACCCTTTGAAGAACCCTTTTTGGTTCCAGGTGAACTCTTTTGGTTCCAGGAAGAACCCTTTTGAGATCCATGTAGAACCCTTTACACAGAGGGATCTACATGGAACCCAAAGGAGTTCTACCTGGAACAAAAAAGGGTTCTACCTGGAACCAAAACGGGTTATCATATGGGACAGTTGAAGAACCTTTAGGAACCTTTTTTCTAAGACTGTATTAGTGTGTTCTTTCTTGTGTTTATCTATCTTTATTTATCTATCTCTTTATTTTAGTCAATTTAGTAACTTAGCGAAGAGAGACTTTATGTATGTGTTCTAGAATGTCTGGGATGTGATTTGTTCTAGAAAATGAGGACATGTTTGGTGGTTGTGGAGGTTGTCTTGATATTGTTGGTTCATTTGAATAGGTGTTGTTAGACTAGATGTGGTTGTGGAGGTTGTCTTGATATTTGTTGGTTAATTTGAATAGGTGTTGTTAGACTAGATGTGGTTGTGAGGTTGTCTTGATATTGTTGGTTCATTTGAATAGTGTTGTAAGACTAGATGTGGTTGTGGAGGTTGTCTTGATATTGTTGGTTCAATTTGAATAGGTGTTGTTAGACTAGATGTGGTTGTGGAGGTTGTCTTGATATTGTTGGTTCATTTGAATAGGTGTTGTTAGACTAGATGTGGTTGTGGAGGTTGTCTTGATATTGTTGGTTCATTTGAATAGGTGTTGTTGACAGATTGTGTTGGCTCGACACTCTTGGCTGCTCGTCTGCTGCAGAGAAAGGGATACACAGCAGAATAACTTGGTGGTTATGAGTTGTGGTTGTGGAGGTTGTCTTTTGGCTCCTTGATGTCTGACTGGTTTTGGTCAAATAAGTAAGTGATTGTTGCGATGTGATGGAGATGTTATACTCAAATTGGTTGCATTTGTTTTTTTGTTGTTGTTTGTATAGTTTAATTTTAAGTAGTTGGTTATTTAGATTATTCTGGAAATGTCTAGGTTTGTGTTTACTTTTGCCATTATTTATGTATCTTCTTAGTTGCCTTTTGTTGTAAAACTTTCTGTCAATTCTCAGTTGCCTTTTGTTGTAAAACTTTCATGACATACTTTTCTATTTGCTTTTAACACTGATATTTCAACCACTTTAATTTCTCAAATCTTACATCTTAACGGCATACAAATGAACAATTAAAACGATTTGTCAAAGACAGAAAGTAAGATCTTACGATTTAGAGGATGATGGGTCAGGGAGTCAGTGTCCCAAATGGCTAAGTCTCCCTCATACCAATATCACAGCAATGACCCTCCACCTTATCAGGCTCTATTATCATGCTAATACTGGGTCATTATGTATGCGGCTTACAGCACCCGGCCACAAGTGACCATCTAGCTACAACCTTTGCTTCCCAAATAGAACACTATTCCCTTATACAGTGCACTACATTTGACCAGGGCCCACAGGGAAACCCATAGGGCTCTGGTCAGAAGAAGTGCACAAAATAGGCAATAGGGTTCCGTTTGGGATGTAATTAGTTTCTTTCACAACCCGCCTTGTTTAGCCCCTAATTAGTTTCTAGTTAAAAGAAAGCAAAATAAAACAGATAGACACACAAGTTACCCCTCCATCACCCGGCCATCCTATCTCTATGCAATCAGGGTCTCCCTGGCTAGGGGTAGTAACAACAGGCTTAGCATAACACAGCAGAGGTTGAGCTAACTTCAATTCAACTCTTCTCTCTGACTTCTCTCTGTCCTGTTGTTGTTTATTTTGCAGTGGATTCACGTGATCACAGTTTAATCCCACAGTCAAACAAGGSATCCGTTTGTACGCCGTTAAGATGGAAGATTCGAGAAATGAAAAGAATGTAAATATCAAAGTGTTTTAAAGTAAACGGAGAGAGTCTTTCATGAAAGTTTTACAACCACAAGGCAACTGGAGAAGAGACATGTTCAGCCAATTGACTTCTGCCCATCTTCAAAGAAAAACTAATAAAAATCATTGTTGGAAACAGGTTATCAAGAATTTCACATTTCATGTTCATCTTGTGTGAAATTTCCGGCAGGGTATCCCCTCTGAAATCCCAGAATCTAAGAACATTTCAGTCAAAAGCCTGAGTATATGCTATTGAGTGAAAAGATTCTTAGTTTCAGGAACCGGTAGGAACCAGGGGTGATATGCAATTATTCTAAGAATGTAGCCTACTTCTTAAAGGGACTCTTTTGATAAGAATCTAAGCTTTGTGTTCTTGGAGCTTTGAGAAAGGAGGGAAACATTGKGAGCCCCAGTGGAGTAGAACGATAAGGACTCTTCTGGGATAGAGAGCTGTGTCTTGAATGTTCATAGTGAAAAGGCAGTATGACGGCGGATGCCAGTTGAATGTCAGGGACTTAGCTGTAGCTATCTGCCATGCTCAGCAGGCCAGTTGAATGTCAGGGACTTAGCTGTAGCTATCTGCCATGCTCAGCAGGCCAGTTGAATGTCAGGGACTTAGCTGTAGCTATCTGCCATGCTCAGCAGGCCAGTTGAATGTCAGGGACTTAGCTGTAGCTACTGCCATGCTCAAGCAGGCCAGTTGAATGTCAGGGACTTAGCTGTAGCTATCTGCCATCTCAGCAGGCCAGTTGAATGTCAGGGACTTAGCTGTAGCTATCTGCCATGCTCAGCAGGCCAGTTGAATGTCAGGGACTTAGCTGTAGCTATCTGCCATGCTCAGCAGGCCAGTTGAATGTCAGGGACTTAGCTGTAGCTATCTGCCATGCTCAGCAGGCCAGTTGAATGTCAGGAACTTAGCTGTAGCTATCTGCCATGCTCAGCAGGCCAGTTGAATGTCAGGGACTTACTGTAGCTATCTGCCATGCTCAGCAGGCCAGTTGAATGTCAGGGACTTAGCTGTAGCTATCTGCCATGCTCAGCCAGCCAGTGAATGTTCACGGGACTCTTTTCCCCGAAGC
>NW_019945273.1:72766-83072 GCF_002910315.2 Salvelinus sp. IW2-2015
GAATCGACAATGAGCGCTGGTCTGAGAGTCTCTGTGTGTGTGTGGTGTGTGTGTGTGTGTGTTGTGTTGTGTGTGGGTTGTGTTGTGTGTGTGTGGTGTGGTTGTTTGGTGTGTGTGTGTGTGTGTGTGTGTGTGTGTGTGTGTGTGTGTGTGTGTGGGGGCATGTGTGTGGGCATGTGTGTGGGCATGTGGTGTGGGGCGTGTGTGCATACGCGTGTGTGAGTGTGTGTGGCAGACTAATCTCTTTTTAATTGCCTTGCCTTTGGAACTAAAGGCAGGTAAATGTATACTTTCCCATGCATTGTCAGGGTTAAATACAGTAGTTTTGTGGGAATGTGTGTTGATTATTTGAGGTATGCATTTAAATGCATGGACGTGTGTGCTGTTTTGTCTTAACGGTATTTTATTAGAAATGTATAAATAATACTATAACAGTGTGATTGAATTATTTAAATGAAATTTTCCTCTCAGAAGCTTTGTACACCGGTTTAACAGAAATACTGGAGTTTACCCCAGTGAATGTGAAGATGATTAACAACAGGTAAAAGTAGAGTAGTGTTGAGTGTGTACGGTCAAAGTTTGGTGAGAGTGTGTGAGTGTGTGTGTGCTATTTATGAGACCTGGTTGTAACACTGCGTAAACCAATCTCACACACCACTGACTATTGATTTAGGAGCTGTTGCTGTCATGGAGTACAGTGAAAATGGATTTAATCCCCAATGTCCAGCGGCAACGGAAATCTGTCTTCTACTTTACCTTGTTTGTTCTTACAAGCTCTAATATGAAATGAACAAATTCATCCWWGTTTGGGACTAARGTCAGCTAAATGTTCTGTATATTTCTCATGCATTGTCGGGCTTAGMGACAGTARATTAAACATATTTGTTCTAACAAGWACTCTGATATGAAATGAACAAATTCTTCCTAGTTTCCTGCCTGCAATGATTGTGAGTTGTTGCATTTTGGAGGTGTTGAGTCTCATATGGTTGGTTCAGCTCTAACTATCATAATGCTACTGTTGAGACATTACTGTCTCTCACGCTGTGAGCTTTGGTTGTTTTAGTTTTCAGACATAGAAATGGTCTAAGCTCACATTCTCTCAGTGTCCGGTACCTGGTACCTGGTACCTGGTACCTGGTACGGTATCTTACTATGTTTGTGGTTGTTGTTTTCAGCGAAGCCCATCAGCCTGGTAGAGAGGTGCTGGTGTCGCTCCACWCTCAACACCGTCCCTCAGAGGAGCATCAGAGAGCTCAAGTTCCTTCACACACCCAACTGCCCTTTYCAAGTCATGTGAGTAACCTGCTGGTGCATTATGGGATGCTTTTTAACCCTGATTTTGGGTTGTGTTTTAGKAGACTTACAGCTAAGTTCCTTAGTTTGTCATGTGAAGRACCKTCCACACCGCTCATAAGAACAACTAGATCGCTGTAATGCTTCTCCCAAAAGTCAATGGTTTCACTACAAGKCTGGGGAGTAACAGGGAAGTTTTGTAGGAGACAACCCCATGTTCTCCTCAGCTCTGCACTACACTGCACAGATAAGAAAGTACTATGGTGGCCAACACTGGACATCCCACACAGTGTTGCTGCTCACAGAAGGGGAAGCTATTCACTATATTTAGACAGACTTTTTCTGGAGATWAAGCAGAACTATTTAGGYCCAGTAAAGCATTGGTAAGCAACCCAGGTCTGAGACAGCTGCATGTTGAGAGTGTGAGTTAGCTTCGGTTCCCGGGCGCAGCACTGAAGCACCTGATTCAACTCATCAACTAATCGTCAAGGCGGTGACTTGTTGAATCAGGTGTTTGTTTTAGGGCTGGACAGACACCTGTCAATGCCACGGTCCATGTTACTCTACGGGACCACTGCAATNCTGGGGAGTAACAGGGAAGTTTTGTAGGAGACAACCCCATGTTCTCCTCAGCTCTGCACTACACTGCACAGATAAGAAAGTACTATGGTGGCCAACACTGGACATCCCACACAGTGTTGCTGCTCACAGAAGGGGAAGCTATTCACTATATTTAGACAGACTTTTTCTGGAGATWAAGCAGAACTATTTAGGYCCAGTAAAGCATTGGTAAGCAACCCWGGTCTGAGACAGCTGCATGTTGAGAGTGTGAGTTAGCTTCGGTTCCCGGGCRCAGCACTGAAGCACCTGATTCAACTCATCAACTAATCGTCAAGGCGGTGACTTGTTGAATCAGGTGTTTGTTTTAGGGCTGGACAGACACCTGTCAATGCCACGGTCCATGTTACTCTACGGGACCACTGCAATGTAGTTTAACCAGAGGTGGAAGAGGAAGCGACTCATCCCACTCCCTCATTTTTTTCTTATTCATATATAGTCAATGAACTAAGCAGACCAGAACCAGCTGCTAATGCATTGGTGCCTATGGGAGAGCCATCCCTTAAGCAGACTGGAAATGTGACATCTTCGTTTATCTACCATCTTTGCTTTAACACAGCACAAGCCTGCATGGCTGAAACCAGAAGGACCTTGGCCTGATACGTATAGTCAAGTARRGATAAACTAGCCTGGTTCCAGATCTGTTTGTGCTGTCTTACCAACTCCTATTGTCAGCTGCTACAGCTAAACTAACTTGGTTCTAGATCTGTTTGTGTGGTCTTGCCAACTCCTATAGTCATCTCCTAAGGCAAAGCCTGTTCAGAATAGCCTGATTCAGCCCAGTAAGACCCCTCTGTTAATAAGATCCCATGTGGATTCTAATGGCGCTTAACTTTGGTTCCCATTCCATTCGGCTAAGCATCAGTCCCATATTATGAGGTTTTAATGATTGCAGTTGGAGGACCACAGTGGAGGGAAAGACAGAGAGAAAGTGGAGAGAGAGTGAGAGAGAGTGAGAGAGAGAAAGAGAGAGAGAGAGAGAAAGCGAGAGAGTGGAGAAAAGAGATGCAGTTGCTATGGCTCTCCCCAAATGGAAAGAGATGTTTAGATTAGAACAACACGGTAAATGGCCAGGAGAGGAGAGAGGAAGCTGACAGAGGAGTGTCTCTCTCCAAGCTAGCTCTAGGGGGGATTTTAGTCTTGTTAAGGAAACAATCATTAGGGGTCAACGTGATGACCTTTATGTTGCAGCTGACCCTCTCTATCCTTCTTTCTTTTATTCCCTTCGCTCACCAGCCGCCCACATTTAGTGTAATTTAAATGGCCTGGAACGCATTAAGCCAAAATGCTTTGCCTATTTGTAACCTATAGAAACCAGGTGGCCAGAGCCAAAAAGCCAGAGGGGTTTGGGGGGTTGGGAAGGGGTGGTAGGGGGGGCATTAGGGGGTTAACTCATGGCAAGGGGTCAGTAAGGATACAAATCTGGTCAGGACCCACAATCATCAAGAGATACACACATTTGCACACATAGGCATTAAGGAACACACATACRCCACCAAAATCTTCCACTTTTCCCTCTYATTCCCTCCAAACCCCATCCAAAAGTTATTTATGACTGAGCAGCAGGGGAGAGAGGGGCAGGGAGCTCGCATCTCTTCTGATATATCTATTGTCCTTGGATGAAAGACAACAGGGGTAACACTACACCYCCCTCWCCCCCTCCATCCCTCCMTACACGCCCCTGTCTCCTCCGGCTTGTTGGTATTAGCTTGCTGTGAAGTAATTACTACCTACTGGGTTAGAAGCTCCAGACTGCCAGAGCCCCGAATTCCAACAGAGTCAATCAGACGCTAGATAGTCCAGACACACACACACACACACCTACACACACACACACAGCCTACACACACACACACACTGCTCTAACACCACAGCAACATACACCGACTCTTCATACGATATGCTAAGCCGAACCTAAACTTCGCACACGAGGCACCAACACACCGCACACAACACTCAAATAACACAAACACAATCACAAACAGACCAACAGACACACACCACACACACACACACACACACACACACACACACACCACACACACACACACACCACACACGACACACACATGCACACGACACACACACTAGAGGGATAAACCTAAACCAGGAGAACACATCAAAACAGTAAATGGATTAGCTGCACTAAATATATAAAAGAGGACAGGATGGGGTTGGAGGGAGAGGAAGGTGGTATCCTAGAGATAAACAAACGAGGAAATCCAGTTACCGGCTTTTATTTATCTACAATGATGGGAGTTGTGTTTTTGGGGGGATTTGAAGGGGTTTGTGATGCACTTGAGCTGTTCTTTCTTCTTATTGGGTATAGGGTAGTAGGTGGTCCACTGGTGTTGTGGTCAATTGAAGAGGCTGGTGTTTAAATAGGGATGGAGAGTTTGGGGGAGGTGAAATTGAATCAGAAAAAGCGGTAAAGGAGTGATGAAGGGAGAGAGGGTGGAGAGGAAGTTGTTTAATTTACAGGGTTGTGAGAGGAAGAGAGGAGGGAGAGAAAGGAGGAGGGGAGAAGGGTGGTGAGGTGCTACATGAGTGTTAACTCTCAAAACACGACCTTTTGACACAGAGGTGTTATAGTCATCCATATGTTTGGGGAAGAGGGGAGGAGAGGAGAGAAGGCACACACACACGCGCACACACAACAACACACACAACACACACCACACACAACACCACACAACACCACACACACAACACACACACACAGCAACTAACCATCACCCACCACACACACACACAACACACACACACCACACTACGACACACATCACACACACACAATTACCCCTGTCTCCCCCTAGAGTCCCCTAGGAATCAAAGATACCACATCACGCAGGTGGTCCCGATTCATCGGGAAAACAGAATGCCCCTCTCATCAAGTCAACCCTCTATCAACACACTTCAGTCCGCTACAGGTGAACCACTTACTCCCATATACACCCCACAGTCTGTAAATCCCAGGCTAAATGGCCTGACATCAAAACCTCCTTATTGTTAGTACCACCGGCTTAACAAAGAGATCAGTGTTACCRTGCTTTATTATCATTGCAACAGCTGTCTAAGTGGAAGGAGAGAGAGGGGATTTCTCCCCTGTGGCATGTGGTGGGGGACTTGATGTGATTTAATGCATTGTGATCCTTACAACTGACGCTAAGCATGTTTTGTGGGTTAAAATATGCTGTGAATACAAGTTTTAATAACTGTGATCCTTACAACTGGCGCTAAGCATGTTTTGTGGGTTAAAATATGCTGTGAATACAAGTTTTAATAACTGTGATCCTTACAACTTGTTCATAATATGTTTGTTCTTATAAAATATGTTATGGATTTTAATAACGTGTTGATTGTTCACTGGCAAATGTCCCTGGAAATTAGTGACATATAAATAAGCTTGATAAATATAATTTTGGTCAAATAACTTATTTTTCAAGATMCATTATGTTACTGTTGACTTTGCAGCCTTATATCATACTGAGTGATGTTTTGTKTTGTGTGTCCAGTCCAGTCCAGTAGTTGGTTTAAAGGAAAGGGAACTTCATTCATCTTAATGTGTTTGTTTATTTTGACCCTGAATGAGCAGATAGACTATATCAAAATGATGGAACAGATTTACTTTTAGATTACAGTATACAGAGTTCATCAGATGTCTCTTCAATCTTCAGATACATTAATTATACAGACTAGATTTAAGTAACCTATAAAAACTGTATCAAACAGCAAATAATGACTTCAAAAATATTACCTCAAATCTAACCCATTTTATTTATTTTTATTTTTATAAAACAAATATATAAGATTACATACTGTATAGTAAAATATGCCACTCATACTATTCAGTTCACTACTACGAGACCCATGAGTCTATAAAGACAGATGTGTCAAACTGAAAATAGATGCATTCAGAATTATTAGTTCAAAAGAAACCTAGAAATGATCTATATTTATTTATCTATGTACATAATTGAAGTGTAATAAAAACTCGTACTATTCAACTCGCTACTACAAGGCCCACGAGCCTCGTTACAGTTTGACCGAAACACGGCCACAGTTGACCCTAGTTGACCCCACGTGTCAGGTATGTGTGTTACTGATAACAGCTACACAGCACACTATCCTGGATGTTCACCAGAGCGAGAAGACGCTGGGCCAGTTCATGAGAGCTTACTGGACTCGGCTTTTTTTTGTTCCCTTTCTTTTTCCAGATCATTCTATCCTTGAATCAGATAAGAAAACAGAGAAAGTGGATGCTCGGAGAACACTGAAATGAGTCTCTGCCTAATTCACTTTCTCTCTCTCTCCCTCCATCCCTCTCCCGGTCACAGTGCCAAGCTGAAGAACAACAGGGAGGTGTGCATTAACCCCGAGACCAAATGGCTGCAGACGTACCTGAAGAATGCCATTAACAAGTAAGGAGAAACCTTACTTCCCTCTTTGACAAGTAGAAAGCAGTGAATCGAAGTGTTGCTGTCCAATCTTGCTTGTGCTGTCTTGCAATCGGTCTTGCCAACTTTTATGGTCATTCATTGTCACGCCAAACCATAGGAGTTTGGTCAAGACAACACAAGCAGATCTGGGACCAGGCTAGTTCGCTGGTAACAGTGGAAGAGACATGGAATGAAATACGCCCCTGTTTTAATCTGCAAAATCCAAATGAAATGGAGAAATGGAACTCGCTTAAGTACAGTAAACAACAGTTTAATGTCATTATTAAGCCACTTGTCCACTTTGCATTGTGAAAATGGCTAATTTATCGGTTTGATTAGAATTGTTGGTATGTGTGTGGTCATTAAAAGAGATGAAAGTGACAGGTATTTCTGGGTGTTTGTATTCTTCATTATGACGTGTTCGCATACTCAGATGGCTACTGAGATATGAATTAAAGACTGGGAAAAGAATGCTTTTGCTCATGCTTGCAATCCTCTGATAATTTAAGCTGTGGCATTCAGAGCATTCCAGGTCTTTCAGTAAACAATCAGAATGTATCTGAAATCAGGGATGTAGTAGAATTTCATGACTTCAAAAAAGTTAGTTGTTTTTTTATTTACAGATTTTTGTACCTAAAACTTTTGGCAAAAATAAACAGTGTTATTTTCACAAGTGAACTAACTTCATTAATTTCATGGCTAAAAGACAGTGTTTGTGTATAAGTAAACATAATATATGTATAATTGAAGGCACTTTCACAAAATGATCAGGACTAATTTGTCTACAAATAGTAAACTCATTTCACTAAGGGAAAACAATAAAGCTGTACGAGTAAACTGTAAAAACTAACAATAAACAATAAAGGCACACACACTATACGAAATATTATATTGAATCTAAATGGGTTGTGCAGTTAAATGTGTGTTAAATGTGCATTCCTTATAAAAACTTCCACATACAGTGTCTGGTGATCATTTTCACAACCATGCAAAATGTCTGCTCTTAAAAACGCCTATAGTAAATAAATCTATAATGGAGGAACATTTTACCACAAATTAGGCATTTTCTTGCTGATTAAGTCCAATGATGGCATGTTTAAAAAGACTGCATTTGCTTGAAATAGCTAGCCAAAAAAACTGTGTGTACAAATATTTCTAAGACGATGCATATCCAGATGATCTTGTTWATGAAGGTTTGAGTATATATGCTCTCGTAGAACTGCATCGTGTTTATAAGTCCAGTCTGCCAGACAAACAAACTATATTATTWAACAACTAGATACTGGAGGCCTACGTGACATCTTACACACTTAGAGAAAAAGGTGCAATCTAGAACCTAAAATGGTTCTTCGGCTGTTCCCATAGGAGAACCCTTTGAAGAACCAGTTTTGGTTCCAGATAGAACCCTTTTGATTCCATGTAGAACCGTTTGGGTTCCATGTAGGACCCATTTGTTTTTTTGTTTGTTTTTGTTTTGTTAGTTTTTTTAGGGGGCATGTAGGACTCTTTCCACAGTTGGAAAACAGTTATCCTATTGGGACAGCCAAAGTACCCTTTAAGAACCCTTTTTACTAAGAATGCATGTTTCAAAACCCTGCATGATGCAGAACATAGCATCAATATACCAATGAGCACCGTACTAAGTATTTACCATAAAATTACATTAGGGCCCAGAGTTGTTCCTAATCAGGTGATGTCAAATGGCCACACGGGAAAAATGAAGTTACACCCATGAATCCTCCTTTAATCAGTGTCTTATTCCTCTCTTTCTGTCTCCAGGGTGAAGAAGTCCAGAAGACGTGCTCAGTAAAGGATACGTATACACCATCCTGACCGGCCTGAAGTGCCCCAGTCCCAGGCCAGCTCTCCTCCTCCTCCTCCTCCTCCTCTACTCAGATATGTAACTCTGTAGCTACACGTCTCTGCTCTGGATCACTCTGGAATGCTCTGGAATGCTCTGGAACGTTCTGGAACGCTCTGGAACGCTCTGGAACGCTTGCAAAACCAGCACTTCACCGCCAGACCGACCATGATGCCTTGCTGCTGCTGCTGACCCCGCAGCCACCCTGCCTCCCACGCTGCAGACACCTCTCCTCACGCTGTTAGCACCAAGTGCATATACCTAATTATATCGGAATGTGTGAGTACGTGTGTAAAGAGTGTGTGAGTACGTGTGTAAAGAGTGTGTGAGCGCAGTGTGGATTGTTCTTAGTGTGGTGGTGTGTTGTGTGTGTGTTGTGTGTTTGTGTGTGTGTGTGTGTGTGTGTGTGTGTGTGTGTGTGTGTGTGTGTGTGTGTGGTGTGTGTGTGTGTGTGTGTGTGTGTGTGTGTGGTGAACTGAGTGTGTAAGTATACGTCTGTATATAAAGTATTTTTCCTACTTTTACAAGAGAGTAAAGGGACATTTAAAGTTTTTACACCCGGCTCACCGTCTCAAATGTGCTGTAGCAAGGACGTGTGGTATCACCAGTTCTGACTGAGGGGTTGAGCCCACTCTGTAAGAGGCGACCAATCAGGGCTGATCAAACATTCATAACAGGGAAATAGATAGTCACCCCTAACTGATCCAAGGTCAGATGTTGTTTAATCCTGATGGTTAAGGCTGGATGGTAGGGAAGGAAATCTTAATACTGTGGTCAGGGGCAACTTCTATGTCAAGCCTTAACAACATTCCAGTCTAGCCAAGACAATGGAGGAATGCATTGATTCAGGTGTTTCAACTCAAGGGATCAGAAGACATTAGTTTGAAGTGATACATATATTTTCAGGAAGCGAGGCTGTGCACTGAATCACATGGGTTTCCATTCACAAAACAGACCGGTGAAGATCCCAATCAGACGATGCGTACAGGCCAGGGGTTTCTAACCTCTCCTCGGTGGCCACCAGACGTTTCACTATTTAGTTGTAGTCCTGAACTAACTCACCTGATTCACCTATTCAAGGCTGGTTAGTTGACAAGTTGAATCAGGTGTGTTAGCTGTGGAATAGATCAAATACATGGAATGACTGGGGGTCCCCGAGGAGAGGTTTGAAAACCAGTGCTGTAATAAAGGGAAAGTTATCTGCTGTAATATAAGCCGACAGCCTTTATTGGAGGCAGACAATTCTGTATTAACAGTTCAGTGCCGAATAGAAAAGCCCACACAATTAGAAGTAACTTAAAGCAACTCAGCAAAAGCCAAGGGTTGTAAGAACGATGGCCTTGTGGGATAAGATTGTAATGCAAAACAGGGATAAAACCCCATATCAATGCAGCTTTTTATACAGTTTGTGTGAATGTAAATGTTGTCCGTTGCTATAGTCTAGGCTGTAAGGCATTGAATGAGACACCGAGTCATTTTCAGCAAACAAGCAATATTAAATAAATTTACCTCAATATTCTAGGTATTTACTAACAAATACTGGCGCAAAATAATTGCTGTATTATATTAAGTATAGTAAGATTCATTACATACATTTCTATACAGGATCACATTGTCTGATTATTGGTTTCACTCTTCAATTGCTTAGGAGCTCACTTTTAGGCCTACTCCCATAGTTATAAACCCTCCATATCCTTAGGCAGGATTTTAAAGCCAGTATACGGCCACATGAAATACCTGTCACTATCCTACAGTATTGACTATCACATTGAAACTGAATGTTGCTGAGCTGGGGGCAAAGGAAAGTTATCCTACTTTTATCGTTGAGCCACTTTAAATACCAGATACGTCTTTTAAATTGGTATTTTTACTGTAATGATTTTATTTTTGTATATTTTATATATTCTAAGATAATGAGATATAACACAGTATTTGTAGTACATTTAAGCAGTATTAGATGAAGGCATAACCAGAGAGTACTGTATACCAACTGCAGTACTACTGTATTATCAAATTTTTATACATTTATCACTTTTCCAAAAACGTTTATTTGCAATATCATAAGAACACAACATGCGTATGTGGTCTATTAGGG
>NW_019945273.1:83097-98855 GCF_002910315.2 Salvelinus sp. IW2-2015
CAATAAACAATAAACAGCACACTATACAGAAATATTATAATGAATCTAAATGGGTTGTGCAGTTAAAATGTGTGTTAAATGTGCATTCCTTATAACTTCCCACATACAGTGTCTGGTGATCATTTTCACCAACCATGCCAAATGTCTGCCTCTTAAAAACGCCTATAGTAAATAAATCTATAATGGAGGAACATTTCCACCAAATTAGGCATTTTCTTGCTGATTAGTCCCAATGTGGCATAGTTACAAAAGACTGCATTTGCTTGAAATAGCTGAGCCAAAAAAACTGTGTGTACAAATATTTCTAAGACGATGCATATCCAGATGATCTTGTTTATGAAGGTTTGGAGTATATTGCTCTCGTAGACTGCATCGTGTTTATAAGTCCAGTCTGCCAGACAAACAAAACTATATTATTAAACAACTAGATACTGGAGGCCTACGTGACATCTTACACACTTAGAGAAAAAGGTGCAATCTAGAACCTAAAATGGTTCTTCGGCTGTTCCCATAGGAGAACCCTTTGAAGAACCAGTTTTGGTTCCAGATAGAAACCCTTTTGATTCCATGTAGAACCCGTTTGGGTTCCATGTAGGACCCATTTGTTTTTTTGTTTGTTTTTGTTTTTAGTTTTTTTAGGGGCATGTAGGACTCTTTCCAAAGAGGGTTCCATGTGGAACAAAAATGTTATCCTATGGGGACAGCCAAAGTACCCTTTAAGAACCCTTTTTACTAACATTTACATTTAAGTCATTTAGCAGCTCTTATCCAGAGCGACTTACAAATTGGTGCATTCACCTTATGACATCCAGTGGAACAACCACTTTACAATAGTGCATCTAACTCTTTTAAGGGGGGGGGGGTTAGAAGGATTACTTTATCCTATCCTAGGTATTCCTTAAAGAGGTGGGGTTTAGGTGTCTCCGGAAGGTGGTGATTGACTCGCTGACCTGGCATCGTGAGGGAGTTTGTTCCACCATTGGATGCATGTTTCAAAACCCTGCATGATGCAGAACATAGCATCAATATACCAATGAGCACCGTACTAAGTATTTACCATAAAATTACATTAGGGCCCAGAGTTGTTCCTAATCAGGTTGATGTCAAATGGCCACACGGGAAAAAATGAAGTTACACCCATGAATCCTCCTTTAATCAGTGTCTTATTCCTCTCTTTCTGTCTCCAGGGTGAAGAAGTCCAGAAGACGTGCTCAGTAAAGGATACGTATACACCATCCTGACCGGCCTGAAGTGCCCCAGCCCAGGCCAGCTCTCCTCCTCCTCCTCCTCCTCCTCTACTCAGATATGTAACTCTGTAGCTACACGTCTCTGCTCTGGAACACTCTGGAATGCTCTGGAATGCTCTGGAACGTTCTGGAATGCTCTGGAACCTTGCAAAACCAGCACTTCACCGCCAGACCGACCATGATGCCTTGCTGCTGCTGCTGACCCCGCAGCCACCCTGCCTCCACGCTGCAGACACCTCTCCTCACGCTGTTAGCACCAAGTGCAATATACCTAATTATATCAGAGTACGAATGTGTGAGTACGTGTGTAAAAGAGTGTGTGAGTACGTGTGTAAAAGATGTGTTGAGCGCAGTGTGGTTGTTCTTTAGTGTGTGTGTGTGTGTGTGTGTGTGTGTTGTGTGTTGTGTGTGTGTGTGTGTGTCTGTGTGTGTGTGTGTGTGTGTGTGTTGTGGGTTTGTGTGTGTGTGTGTGTGTGTGTGTGTGTGTGTGTGAACTGAGTGTGTAAGTATACGTCTGTATATAAAGTATTTTTCCTACTTTTACAAGAGGCAGTAAAGGGACATTTAAAGTTTTTACACCCGGCTCACCGTCTCAAATGTGCTGAGCAAGGACTTGTGGGTATCACCAGTTTCTGACTGAGGGGTTGAGCCCACTCTGTAAGAGCGGACCAATCAGGGCTGATCAAACATTCATAACAGGGGAAATAGATAGTCACCCCTAACTGATCCAAGGTCAGATGTTGTTTAATCCCTGATGGTTAAGGCTAGGATGGTAGGGAAGGAAATCTTAAATCTGTGGTCAGGGGCAACTTCTATGTCAAGCCTTAACAAGCATTCCAGTCTAGCCAAGACAATGGAGGACATGCATTGATTCAGGTGTTTCAACTCAAGGGATCAGAAGACATTAGTTTGAAGTGATACATATATTTTCAGGAAGCGAGGCTGTGCACTGAATCACATGAGTTTCCATTCACAAGAACGACCGGTGAAGACCCAATCAGACGATGCGTACAGGCCAGGGGTTTCTAACCTCTCCTCGTGGCCACCAGACGTTTCACTATTTAGTTGTAGTCCTGAACTAACTCACCTGATTCACCTATTCAAGGCTGGTTAGTTGACAAGTTGAATCAGGTGTGTTAGCTGTGGAATAGATCAAATACATGGAATGCTGGGGGTCCCGAGGAGAGGTTTGAAAACCAGTGCTGTAATAAAGGGAAAGTTATCTGCTGTAATATAAGCCGACAGCCTTTATTGGAGGCAGACAATTCTGTATTACAGTTCAGTGCCGAATAGAAAAGCCCACACAATTAGAAGTAACTTAAACAACTCAGCAAAAGCCAAGGGTTGTAAGAACGATGGCCTGTGGGATAAGATTGTAATGCAAAACAGGGATAAAACCCCATATCAATGCAGCTTTTTATACAGTTTGTGTGAATGTAATGTTGTCCGTTGCTATAGTCTAGGCTGTAAGGCATTGAATGAGACACCGAGTCATTTTTCAGCAAAACAAGCAATATTTAAATAAATTTACCTCAATATTCTAGGTATTTACTAACAAATACTGGCGCAAAATAATTGCTGTATTATATTAAGTATAGTAAGATTCATTACATACATTTCTATACAGGATCACATTGTCTGATTATTGGATTTCACTCTTCAATTGCTTAGGAGCTCACTTTAGGCCTACTACTCCATAGTTATAAACCCTCACATATCCTTAGGCAGGATTTTAAAGCCAGTATACGGCCACATGAAATACCTGTCACTATCCTACAGTATTGACTATCACATTGAAACTGAATGTTGCTGAGCTGGGGGCAAAGGAAAGTTATCCTACTTTTATCGTTGAGCCACTTTAAATACCAGATACGTCTTTTAAATTGGTATTTTTACTGTAATGATTTTATTTTTGTATATTTATATATTCTAAGATAATGAGATATAACACAGTATTTGTAAGTACATTTAAGCAGTATTAGATGAAGGCATAACCAGAGAGTACTGTATACCAACTGCAGTACTACTGTATTATCAAAATTTTTATACATTTATCACTTTTCCAAAAACGTTTTATTTGCAATATCATAAGAACACAACATGCTATGTGTCTATTAGCTGCAACATGTTGAAGTTAATTGTAATAAACATTTATAGTCCCCCAGATTTACATTGTGGCGACAGGTCTGGCTTGAACACAAACAGGATATTATAGAAATACAGGGTTCATTACCATAGTTTGCCCTGATTCAAACCTCCCTCGAGGAGCTTTATCTAATCAACCAATATCTGACGGCATTATCCCACTGATGCAAGATGGGCAAATCTAAAAAATCCGGATTGTAATGCAACATACGAGATACTTTAAAACAAACATTACTGTTGCTATTAGGATTTCTCAGCTCAGACAGATGTTCACTGAACCGCAATTCATTCCTCATTAGGACCCCTAGAACACTCTAGAACAATGTAATTGGATTCTGTTCTATTTCCCTGACAGCGTCACAGAGTTTAAATATGAAGTGCCGTAGTACCACGGAGCCAAGACAGAGAACCAATACAGTTAAGTATGAGCGGGGGACCCACACATGTTTTAATCAAGCCCCTCCCTCCCAGCCATTCCTCAATCATGTGGATTTCTATACTCTTTTACTGTTGCCATTGTTTTTACTGTCAAAATAGAGTTCCAGGTCTATTCAAATCTCAGGGCATCTTAGTCTGTGAGCTAAGTGCAGCTGTTTTGTCCAGAAGTTATTAAGTATCTGTATCACATCGTTATAAAGTTTGTCATAAAGGAAGGAATATGGTCTTTTATTTAAGTGTTTGAGAACCATTCTGTTCAATGCCATGCTACAGTTAGCTCGACAACCAAACCAAAACAACATGGCTGTTACCATGGTACTTGTCATATCTGTTTTGGACCACATGTGCAAGTAAAATCATTGCATAAGCAATAACATCCCAAATGGAAATGTGTTTTTTCAGAAGTGTATTTGTTCTTATATGGGTGCTCTCCCCAGACAATGTGAATAAAATGTTCAATTCTTTTGAGGCAGCTACGACACAAGTATCCTTCATCTAAGATGGATTTGTTTAATTAAACTCTGTATGTTCACTGTGTTGTATAAACCAAGAAGGCAATATGATACCTATATGATACTCACCCTCTTTTTCAATAAAACATATCAAAGGAAAAAAAATGGAATGTTTAATTTCTTGTTAAAAAATTAATTTAATTGTATATTTATTGAAAGTAGCTCAATAGAAAATGCGTTACGAATTGTCTCCATTTTATTTGAATGTTTAATTTCTCCTTTATCGTTACTGCTTGTCTTCATTGCATTGCAGACCCATTCACAATTGTGTTTCATTATGACTACAGACTTACTGACAGAAAATGTCACATTAGACTGAAGGATGTAGATATTTCTGTTTCAAAAATAACTTCACTTAGAATCACCCAAACCAGTTTTGATGGTAATAGATGCTGGATACCAGACTCTCACACACACAAACCTAGACAGGTGGAATAAAAACCAAACACACACACACACACACACACACACACACACACACACACACACACAACACACACACACACACACACACACACACACACACACACACACACACACACACCACACAACACACCACACACACACACACACACACACACCACACACACACACACACACACACACACACACACACAACACACACCACACACACCACTCCCTCTGTTTTCCACAGAGTCCAGACCCAGAGAAGTTCTATGTTTGCCAGCTTGGGCGACAGCCACATATGTATCTACAGTAAACCTGCTGAAACCAACAGGCTACAGTAGAACTTAAAGTGCAATTCCACCCTTTTTTCAACCTCATTTTCATCATCTGCAGTACAATACCCAGTGTCAACACATGTGAATACCGGCGCTTTCTACGTTTTGTAGAAAAAAGTATCAAGTTTAAATGTTCTACCGATGACATCATCAAAAGTGAAAACATTGTACAGTGATTTCTAACACCATGAGATTCACACCTGTACGTGACCCTCCATCGTTAGACACTCTTGTACAGTATTTTCATACACTAGATTCACCTGGACGCTGACCTCATCTGCTAGACACTTCATTGCAGGTCTTTTTCTTACTTTTAATCCTACCATGTGATGTCACAGAGAAGCATTTTCGAGGACTGTCTTCTGATCTTTTTAACCGCAGATCATAGAGACGTGCCGTTTTGACATTATGTAGACACTGATGTGGTGCTGGAAAATGAATATGAGGTTGAAAAGTGGCGGAATTGCCCTTTAAGCTTAAACCTCAGCTTTACATCAGAACTGCAACACATCTGTGCAGTCGTTTTGAATAATTCAACTAGACTATGTGTGCGTCCCAAATAGCACCCTAATTCTCATTATAGAGCCCTATAGGGCTCTAGGTCAAAAGCAGTGCACTAAATAGGGAATTGGTTCCATTTGGACGCACAATGTCACTTGACATTTCCCCTTTAAACTTAGCATAGTGGAAAACAGAAAGAAACAGAAAGCTTTTGACGTAAAGGTACGAGCCAGGGCCATTAACAACCGTGTCTGAGTTTTAACACCTCCTCTTCATGTAGTGTTCTGTGTGTGTGTGTGTGTGTGTGTGTGTGGTGTGTGTGTGTGTGTGTGTGTGTGGCTGTGTGTGTGTGTTGTGTGTGTGTGTGTGTGTGTGTGTTGTGTGTGTGTGTGTGTGTTGTGTGTGTGTGTGTGTGTGTGTGCATGCTAGTGTGTGTGTGGTGTGCGTGTGTGTAATTGAATATATTCGTTAGTCCTGGTTCGTTATCCGTCCATAGCACCGGGGGAATTAGCACCAATACATAAACCTGTCTACTTTAATCAAGTAGAACCATGTAGAGCAGATGAACTTTCATGTATAGGCTACACTCCAAATGGAACCCTATCCCTACACGGTGACCACTTACGACTGAGCCCTATGGGTCCTTGTCAAATGTAGCCCACTATATAGGGATTATGGGTGCTATTTGGGATGTGGACATAGGCTTTCTGTTTTGTCTGGATGTTGATGTTATACATAATGGACAAGAACAAGAGCTGATGGCTTGGAGTTTAGACAAGGACCAAACAGTTTAAAGGGTCACAGGTTGTGTTTTGGGTCTTGGGCACATTCAGAAATGATTAGTGGATTTATGTGATATGACACACACACACACACACAACACACACACACACACACACACACACACACACACACACACACACACACACACACACACACACAGCAACACACACACACACACACACACACACACACACACACAACACACACACACACCACACACACACCGCTGAAGGCCTTGGCTGGTCCAAGGTGACTCACAAACTGTACTTGAACATGTATTGTGTTGTGTGAATAATATGTTCATACTGAAGCACTGGGACTAGTTCACAGAGGAGTGAAAACAGCTGTACTGTCCAACAAACCCTCTGTATAAATGTAGAAAACCTGGCTAAGTATCCCTGACTATACCAACATAGCATGCCAGGAGCATTACACTGGATGATAAAAGAGCACAATGACACAATCAAATGAAAAGAGAGATTCTCTAGATTCTCTATCAAGTTCACCAGCTTCAAATCAATAGCAACCACAAGAGAATCAGGGCATTTCGCGTGGGCAACAACACACACACACACACACTTCAACCAAATCACCTGAGACTGAGAAATAACGAGGTTTGGACAACAAAGTGATTGAGTCCCGAGGATCATGGGTAATCCGGTGTAATTTGAAGGTCTTTACTGTAGATCGCTGAAACAACTTAATGCCAGACCGATTGAACTAGGAGCTAATAGGAAACAGGTTGGGTGGAAAATAACACGTTGTGTGTGCGCCTGTGGTGTGTGTGTTGTGTGTGTGTGTGTGTGTGTGTGTTTGTGTGTGTGTATGTGTGTAGACGTGTTTTAGTTATACCTGGACCAGAAGTCTTCAACAAGATTTGTAAACAGATAAAACATTTGACCAAATGGGGACATTTTGTTAGTCCCCACAAAGAGCAAATTCTATCTATTTCTACGGGGTTTAGGGTTAGAATTAGGTTTAGGGTTAGGAGCTATGGTTAGGTTCAGGGTTAGGGTTAAGGTTAGGTTTTGGTGTTAAGGTTAAAGTTAGGGTAAGGGTTAGGGTTAAGGAAAATAGGATTTTGAATAGGACTGAATTATGTGTGTCCCCATAAGGTTAGTTATGCAAGACTGTGTGTGTGTGTGTGCAGACCGGAGAGGGGCCCTTTCACTCTCATCATCAGTTCCATACCTGACAGGATACAGAGTGTCATGGCCTCTTCCTCTGGCTGTGTTTTCACACAGTGAGGTCCTGTTCCTGGACGGACATGAGGAATCACATGCTGATTCTAAACCCAACGAGGTTGACATCCCTCACTGTCACCAAGGGAAACAGACACACACACACATGCACACACACACACATGCACACACACACTCATACGGCACACACACTGCCACCCCTCCTCTATATAATATTGAAACATTTACAGTAGTCAACAAGGTGTTACAGCAACACAGAACGGGTTTGTGTTACTTCCTGTAAATCCCTTTGGCAYGAGTTCTGAGGTGACAGACACAGTRGGGAATTTATACTGAGCAAGATGGTGAAAAATAATCAAATTATTCAACAGTACAGCGTACAGCCTTGCTATSCCCTAACCCGTTCATGGATGGTCATATCAGTCATTCATAATAAGTATGGCCAGTTCTCCACATTATAGCTAATTTATTGCTCTCATAATGGGTTGACCAGGGAGTCACACTGGAGAGGTCAACAACAAACAACAAGCACTTGATCAAAGAACAACAAGATAACTTCCTCCGTCACCTGGCAGCTGTCCAGATGTGTTGATGAACAAGAGGACACGACASAACAGATAKTAATGTARCAAMCTCTCTAATATCAGTAAACAATGACAGGGGGTTGAGAATCTAGACAGTAGCTTTATCTTGTTGATACAGCCCCAAGGGAGAATATTATTCTGTTATTACTGTCTTTAAAAGGGTTTGGGGATNTAATGGGTTGACCAGGGAGTCACACTGGAGAGGTCAACAACAAACAACAAGCACTTGATCAAAGAACAACAAGATAACTTCCTCTGTCACCTGGCAGCTGTCCAGATGTGTTGATGAACAAGAGGACACGACACAACAGATAKTAATGTAACAACCTCTCTAATATCAGTAAACAATGACAGGGGGTTGAGAATCTAGACAGTAGCTTTATCTTGTTGATACAGCCCCAAGGGAGAATATTATTCTGTTATTACTGTCTTTAAAAGGGTTTGGGGATTCTGAACTCTGTTTCATCTGAGTTCACAGAGATGTAATGTCCGAGGGCCTCAAACCTTGAATGGTCTTGTTTGGAATGATTTGGTGTGTAATTGCGTCCAATGCATGAGTCTGGTTTGGTCTGTCTGGAACAGGAAATAGCAGGAGATTCTGTGTTATACTGAGTTAATGATGAATGTTGGATTCTGAGTAAGAGGTCTGACCGGCAACAAAGCAATAATGTATTTTTCATTGATCTCAGGAACAAAAGGACTCATTAAATAAGAATCAATAGCGGTGTATTGTATAAAACTCCCGCGATTGCAAATTACGGGAGATTGATGATATAGTTTTTTTTTCTCTTCTATTCTCCCTTTCTCCTTCTCTCTCAGAGAGCAAATAAACTGTGAAGGATGATATCAGTTTCTTTTTCTCCCTCTCCCTCTTTTCTCTCCCTCTTTTCTCCTGTATACAGACATGGTTCTTTTCTTTCTTTCTTTCTTTCTTTCTTTCTGCAAAAAATGCTAATGATCAACCTGTTTCCAATAGCGTTGTGGGATGACATTGACCCCTCTTTCAAACCCCAAGGTTAGAGAAACATTCTAATTCTACCCCCCTAATCATGATGGATCACAGAACATTCCAGAATGCTGTAGAATCTCTTTAAGCGTACGTCGGACGGACCATTTAATAAAAGAGAGGGGGCTTGCGGGATACGAGGTGGTGTTGTCAGGAACTGTGAACTATTTTGTCCTGAAGGAGGCATTTTTTTYCCTCAACGTTGACCTGGGCCGTGAATTCTCCCAGAGTTCTAGAATGAGAAGACGGATCACTCCGGACAGCTAAGACCCTGCTCGGCCCAACGCATGAAAGCTAACAGCAAACYGGGTCTTCATGTCDRCRCATTTGAATGTTTTAGTCTGATGTTTGGGGATCAGAGTTGTTTGTCTACAGGGGGTTAGCCTGGATATGGTCTCCCTAGGCAGGGTCACAGAGGAGTCAGAGGTTCCACAGAATGGATCATAGGACGTGATAGGGTCCAATCATAGGTTAAGTTAAGCCAGGTGTGCTTCCTATATCTTCTAACATTTACACACCCCTCTCAGCTACATTACAAACTTTTCTTTGAATTCAAGCATCTAACAACTAACCAGAGAGCACATAGAATTTTAAACACGATACGAGGTGATACGTTCAGTCCCGCTTCTTCAGATCCGATCCAGAGGCTTTGACTCAAAACCAGAAAACAGCCTTTCTGACAATTCCTTAAAAGTGTTTTACTGGAAAAGCCACAACCAGAAATAGCTTGGACATATCTGGCTGCTTTACAGAGACTAAGTTTCTTCTAAACTCAGACCAGTATTTCAATTAAATGAAAACCCCAGAATGTGAACTTATTCTTGGCACCAAAGAGGTGCTTGAGATCTCTAAACAACACTCGTGGTTATAAAAGAGTCAACAGCAAAAAAGAAGGTCTGTCTTGGTTTTAGAGGTGCACATACTGTCATATGTGGATATACTGTATGGATTCTTATCGGTGTATATGGATGGTATATGATGGTGGATAGATCAGTTTAATCATCCAATCGTCCCGCCTAACATAAAGCAAACATATTTAAGTAATATCCCTCCCAGAGATAAATTCTGACAACTTAAATAGAGCAGACGTTTAGTTGTGTCAACAATACTCAACTGTGCTGTGTCTTGGCACTCAGTACATAGTGGTTTTAGTCTTTAGGCCAAAAGCCCTCTACTTTAGATACAGTGATTTGGAAAGACACTGTGCACAATTCTCATCAGTCTGGAGGGAGGACGGGTACTCAGTGTGTTTGCCAAGGTTCATACATTTCTCTTTTGCTCTCAGAGCCACG
Source organism: Salvelinus sp. IW2-2015 (assembly GCF_002910315.2). Classification (NCBI taxonomy): domain Eukaryota; kingdom Metazoa; phylum Chordata; class Actinopteri; order Salmoniformes; family Salmonidae; genus Salvelinus; species Salvelinus sp. IW2-2015. The sequence continues at coordinate 93,551 of NW_019945273.1, forward strand.
TCTTGCAAACTCACATACAGAAACGGTTCCCTTGTGAAATGGCATAAACGTTCTAAAAAATGAGCCAGAATTAAGCATCGATGTGATCACACCTTGGCTGTCTCCTATTTTATGCAGTGACAGACCGACAGATCAAAAAGGCAATATCCCTCCATCAGTATAAGTCCGGGTGATTAGATTTTCTGAAGAAACGGAGAAATAAACCACAGCACATTGACATTATGTTTTTCTACACAGTGTTTCAATGGATCTTGTCTGCTCTACAGTGGATAGAACCAGACCTGCTTTGAGCCAATCACATGGTTTTCTGGAGCTATTTTTGTAAATGTTCTCTGATATCAAATGATGAAATATCCCTGCTGCTCATCTCTCAGAGCCTTCTAGTGAAAACATTCTCCTCAAGAGGACCGTTTTCTGTCCACAAGGACCAATTACCCAATAACACAAACAGTCCCAGCATCTTCTAGTGTAGTCTAGGGGCTGAATATAATCCTGTTTTAGTTGGTAGACAAATAAACCCAGTCTAGAGGATGGTAAAACGCTACAGTGAGCAGGAATTGAGGCGTAGCGCGGTCCGGTCCCTCCTGATGTGTGGGGCATGTRACGCAGGTTTGACATATAAGGACGGCGCAAGGGTCAAAGGTTATAAGACTACCTTGGGTGGTATGGTTTAGTTTAGTCCCTCCTAAATCGCCCTCTAGAGAACTATAACAGCCTATTATAGGACGTGAGAGAGGACAAGGACGAATGAATGACAGTTTCTCAGTMTTGGTACCCTCTCAGTGAATTCAGATTCACACAGAATGTAGGCTGTATAGGCTATGTGTTCCTTGAAGAAACATTGTGTTTTACTGGGAAAGTAAGAGTTGGTGAGATGTTTTGATGAGTCTTTAGATTTGGAAAATGCCGACCCCATAGTGATGCAGACAAACCTCTAGAGAGAGAAAGAGGAGGGAAGCGGGGGGGGGTTAGGGTACGTAGACAAGGGATTTAGGGGAGTCAGACTAACTGTGTGGCCCTCGTTGGCAAGCCTCATTGCCGGTCTAGAGACGTGAATATAACTTGGGCATCGTGTGTCTCTGTAGTAATAAATGACCGTGGTGGAAGGGAGAGTCTAGAGAGGTGGACGGGATACAGAGGCCATGGGGGGTCATTACCAAAATAACAACCCCATTCCACCCCACCCCAACCTTATTTAATGCTTTATAGATGGTCAGATAGCCTTCACACACACACACGCACACACACGCGCACACACACACACACACACACACACACACACACACACACACACAGACACACACACACACACACACACACAGCTGGTTGATCCATAACGTTAAGTAGGCCCATCAATGGGACCAGACACACTGAGCCACAGGACTTTAGAGACCCAATAAAGCACTTTGATAAAGCCAGGGAGCAGATGACGAGATGAACGTCCCAAATGGCACCCTATTCCCTATGTAGTGCTAAAGTGTTGACCAGAACCCTATGGGCCCCGGTCAAAAGTAGTGTACTATATAGGTAATAAGGGTGCCTTTTGTTTGGGAAAAGCACTAGAAGATGTAGATCTGCGTGATGGATGAGTATGGAGGAGGGTTCATGTCTGCTCCCAGTCATTTTAAGGCTATACGAAACGACTGCATTCTTTGGTGTAACGTCGACTGGGAACTTTCTCTGCCCCCCCCAAAAAAAAAAATCTGGAACATTTGGGCCACATCACCATTTGAAATGTACAGGCATAACTTTATGATTTCCTTCAAAATGTTCACTAGGAAATACTGGAGATGTGTGAAAATGTTCCAGCTCTCAGATCTCAAGTAGCCAGCCTTACTGCAAGGCTTCTGACTAATTAATCAGTTTTGTTATGCTGTTATGCTGTTGATGACTTAATAACCGTGACAAGTCCTCATAACAGACTAGCATTTATTTGGTTTAGACAGCGGCTCTTTGATGACACCACCGAGAGAATGCAAATTGAGGCCCATTGAATGGGTATTTTCTCCCACCATTCTCTCTCACTCTCTCTCTCTTTCTCTCTCTCTCCTCAATTCAATTCAAGGGCTTTATTGTCATGGGAAAACACATGTTAACATTGCAAAGCAAGTGAAGTAGATAATATACAGAAGTGAAATAACAATAAAAGAGAACAGTACCATTACACTCACAGAAGTTCCAAAAGAATAAAGACTTACAAATGTCATATTATGTGTATATAACGTGTTGTAACGATCTCTCTCTCTCTCTCTATTCTCATTATTAGTAGTTCTAGGCTAATTACCCAATGATTCATGTCCTCTGATGTCTTCCTTGCACACACTAACACAACACACTGTCTTGGCATCAGCGCCAGGGCATGACAGGGCGTAGTTGGCATGTGTTGGGTCTCTGCCCGGGTATGGATGTCTCTGTCGACAGCTTAGTCAACATTACACTGTACCCACATTATCACATTTGTTCAGTTAGTTTAGACAGAATGACACTGCCTTTCACTACTGATGCATGTGGGAGTAATGGAGGAGGAGTGTTAAAAAGAGATTACTTGACCCAGGGCTTGGTCATTTGATTTCAAATGAGCAACACCAAATGCCTCTGTTGCCTTTCAGCAAAATGATTTTGCACCGGCAACATTTTAAACCGGCCTGCTTGTCAGACTCCTTTTTCACCTCACGTTACAGTTTATGGTGAGAAAGATTGGCAAAATGAACTAATTACACACTCATGTCCTGGAAGGAGGCACATGTCAATCATTTTAATGAGGTCTGCCAGGAACACATTATTCATTGATGGCTTTTCTGTGACATTCTCAGACAGATTAGACAGGTGATTCACCTTAACGACAGAGACAGCTGCCAGTCTGTCAATGTGCCCAGCAACAGGTGTCAATTCAGGAGACACCTCTTATAGTCTACTGTGAAATGGTTGGTCTTTAAGAACCATCCCCCCGCTCGTCTTCTGTTTCTCAGGGAATGGTTACGCAATACAAACTTTCTATATTACATGTATTTGTTTCTATATTTCCCTCTCTACAAGGCTTGAGATACACAGAGATGAGACGCACCGCTACTTAGACATACAACCTTTATGTTTTCACATCTACTGGGCCTCATCAATCCACCGTGTCACAGACAGACTGGACTCTCCCTGTAGACTGACCAGACTGGGGACTGGAGAACCAGGGCAGGGGGGGGGATGACGGAACGGGCAGCCCAGGGATAGAGTGCCCTGGCTGGGGTAGCGAGTGGATGTGGGTGGGTGAAAACCAAGGGAGGGGGGTTGGGGGGAAAGTGGGGTTGGGGGGCAGGGGTGTGCCAGGGTAGAGTGCCCTGACTGGGATAGAGGGAGTGATGTGGATGGGTGGGTGGGGGTGGTGGGTGGTGGTAGAAGTCCATGGAGGCAGGGGACGGGGCTGCTGTCACGTTCGTCGTAAGGAGGAGACCAAGGTGCAGTCGTGATAAGAATACATTCTTCTTTTATTATACGAAGAACACTAAACAACTATCAAAATAACAAAACGAACGTGAACGCTATAAGACACGAGTGCTGACATGCAACTACACATGACAATAACCACAAAACCAAATGGATGGAATTGGTTGGGAACCAATTCAGGCCACCATAGACCTACATTTACCTAGATAATAGCAAAAAAAAACATAGATATACAAAACCCCTAGACAAGATAAAAACACCCATCACCACCCTCGTCACACCCAGACCTAACCAAAATATAAAGAAAACAAAGATAACTAAGGTCAGGGCGTGACAGTACCCCCCCCAAAGGTGCAGACTCCGGACTGGGGATCGTCCGTGGGAGGCTCCGGACTGGGGGATCGTCGCTGGAGGCCTCGGACTGGGTACTGTCGCCGGGACGCTCTGGACTGGGTATGTCGCCGACACTCTGGACTGGGTACTGTCGCCGGACGCTCTGGACTGCTGAGGCGCACTGTAGGCCTGGTGCGTGGCGCCGGAACTGGTGGTACCGGGCTGAGGACACGTACCTCAGGGCAGTGCGGGAGGAGGAACAGGATACCTGGACCGTGGAGACGCATTGGAGATCCAGAACATACAGCTGGCTCAATATGTCCTGGCTGGATGCCCATTCTAGCCCGGCAAATGCGAGGAGCTGGAATAGAGCGACCGGCTAAGAATGCAAACTGGAGCACCGTGCGCTCTCTGCATAAACGGTGCCTGACCAGTTACACGCTCCCATGGTAAGGACGAGGAGTTGGCTCAGGTCTCCTACCTGACTCAGCCAATCTCCTCGTGTGCCCCCCCCAAAAAAAATCTTGGGGCTGCCTCTCGGCTTCCGTGCTAGCCGTGTACCTTCATATCTTCGCTGTTTCTCGATTTCTCCTGTATTTCTCCTGTAGTATCGCCGTTCCGCTTTCGCCGCCTCTAACTCCTCCTTAGTACGGCGAGACTCCCTCGGCTGTGTCCAGGGTCCTGCTCCATCTAATATCTCCTCCAGGTCCTTTTTCCCCATTAAGCGCTGTTCCTCCTTTTCACGCTGCTTGGTCCTGGTTTGGTGGGTTATTCTGTCACGTTCGTCGTAAGGAGGAGACCAAGGCGCAGCGTGATAAGAATACATTCTTCTTTATTATACGAAGAACACTAAACACAACATATCAAAATAACAAAACGAACGTGAACGCTATAAGACCACGAGTGCTGACATGCAACTACACATAGACAATAACCAAAAACCAAAAATGGAAAATGGCAAAACAAATAGGATCCCCAATCAGAGACAACGATAAACAGCTGTCTCTGATTAGGAACCATTCAGACCACCTAGATAATAGAAAAAAAACATAGATATACAAAACCCAAGACAAGCAAAAACACACATACCACCCCTCGTCACAACCCTGCCTAACAAATATAAAGAAAACAAAGATAACTAAGGTCAGGGTGTGACAGGTGCCCAGGGATAGGCACAGACTAGCTGGGGTAGAAAGGAGTGATGTGAGTCAGTGGTGGATGAAGACAGTGGAGAATAATTGATGCTTCTGCTCCTGGTTAGCAGTGTCAGTGTAGACAGGGTGAGAGATGGGAGTGAACAGGGAGGAACCAGTAATGACATCTCCAAGAGAGAGAAAAGTGATAAAGAGGAACAAATGGGAGGCTGGGTCTCTGTATATAATATGTGGTGGACTGGAATACAGCACAGTGGGGGGGAGGGCCTGGGTCTCTGTTATCATATATGTGGTGGACTGGAATACTAGCACAGTGGGGGAGGGAGGCTGGGGTCTCTGTTATCATATATGTGGTGGACTGGAATACTAGCACAGTGGGGGAG
>NW_019945274.1:0-22186 GCF_002910315.2 Salvelinus sp. IW2-2015
TGGGACCACACTCTCTCCCACCCTAAAAAAACATCCGCCACAGTTATCAAAACGAAAATTTACCTGGTTCATTGTGTTTTGGTTCTCGGGGCTTTCAGAGACATTTGAAATGTTTGGCCTGCCCCTAATATTTGAGTGTTTTGCTATGGGTCATTCTATTGATCTGACACGAACATCATCAAAGGGGTTAGTGTAGTTACATTCAATATCTTTTATGATCTTTTCTGCTTATTTGGTCAGACGTACTCGCTCATTGGTGGGTGTCCTGGGGACTAACGAATACGTCAGACAGTTTGTTTTCTAACCATTCCTATCGAGTTCAGAGTGCTCATGTCGTCAACAACAATTAGATTGTGCTTAATTGGTGGTTTGAGAGATGTTGGTGGTGACGCATAATAAGGATTTTGCCTCCAGACGGTAGACGCTTTGGGCACTTCACATTATAGGTTTCGTCATGGTTCTGTGAGAGTCTTATATAGGTGATCTTTTCAGAGTCTAATATGGTTATTGGAGCAACTGCACAAAGGTGCGCTGTCCACATCAGTGCCTTTCTGGGTGAAGAGGAGTGCGCTGATTGGTGGAGTGGTTGCAGAAGACTGGTTGTCCTTAGCATCCGGGAGGTTCTCCCATCTCTCTACAGAGGAAACTGACTGGAGTCTCTGTCAGATTCCGCTGTAGCGATTGCATGAGGAAATAAGTAATCATTTGAATAGATTTTACAAATAAGGCTGCTAATGTAACAAAATGTGGGAAAAGGTCAGGGTCTGGAATACTTTCCGAAATCGCCGGCTGTCACTTAGGAAACAACTATATCTAGTGAGTCATTTTCATCAATGGTGACTAATAATATGATCTGAGTAACAAGCACAGAGTAGGTTGAAAGTAAAACGATGACAGTAGCCTTAATAGCCAATGCCACATAGCATCAATATAAGCAGTGTGTGTCGCAACATCTGGTCTGGAGACATCAAGGATGCCTATTTCTGATGTTACAAATACATCTGATATCCACTTAATCAAAGGCTGGATGATGAGTTACTGAGTTGGATATGTTGGTGTGTTTGGGGTTCCCCCAGGACAGGATTGGGCAAACACTTGCAGTGTGTATTTCTTCCTTTTTTTGTGATGATGCATTTATGTTCAATCACTGTACTGATGAGTTTTTGTCCTTTTACAGCTTCAGCAGAATGCCAAATATAGTCGCCTTTCACCTTTCAGTCCACACGAATCAGCAGCAGACATAGGTGTTGGTTGTTGTGTGTGTGTGTGTGGTGATGTGTGTGTGTGTGGTGTTTGTTCGTGTGTGTTGTGTGTTGTTTGTGTGTGTTGTGGTGTGTGTGGTGTGTGTGTGTGTGTGTGTGTGTGTTGTTGTGTGTTGTGTGTGTGTGTGGTGGTGCGTGCGTGCGTCGGTCTGTGCTGGCGTGCTTCTGCGGTGCGTGCGTAAAAGCTGTGCGTGACGTGGTGCGTGGTCGTGCGTTGCGTTGCTGTCCGCCGTGCGTTGGCGTCGGGTGCCGTGCGTGGTGCGTGCCACATGTGTGTTTTGTGTGGCCACACTATTATGAGTATTTTGCCAATGTTGCAATACAGATTACAAGGTTATGCAAAACAGTCAGACAGCCAGTTTGGGAATGCGACATTTCAGGAGAAGGATGACTGTCCCGTGTTTCTAAAGAAAAGAAGGCACCTTCGCCTGTTTGGCATGGCCAGTTACGACAGCATGCAGACAGGGACGCAGAACAGTCGCTTTGTGTTAACTGTATCCGCGTTCGTCTCTCCTCCTCTATGAATAAGATGGAAGAGTGTGGTGAGTATGTTCCGCGGCCCTCATCCCCACCCAAGCCAGCCCCTCAACTCCACGACGCCCCTCCCACACACAACAGCTCATGCTGACCGGCTCCCAACTGGCAGGGTAAGACAAGGAGGAAGAGGCTTAACAACAAAACACATTGATGCACACTCACAAAAAACAACGACCACATTTCTATGTGTCTTAGGCTTGAGTTTACTGTTTTTCCTTCTTCTATTTTTCTCTGCTCTTTCAACATACCTCATTTGCACCATCCCCCTCCTCCCTCGCCTCTCTCTCACCCCCCCCCTCCTCTCGCTCCCCACTGCTACTTCTGCCTCCCAACTCCCATTCTTTTTTCCTCTATTCCTGCTGCCTTGCTCTCTTTCTCCTGTGTCCTCTCTCGTCGCTCGTGTCTCTTTCTCAGTTGACAGCTTCTTTGCTAGCGCAGCAGCAGTTGTCTCGGCGAGGCTAGGCTCAGCTTCTAGCTGCAGCTGTAGCAGCAGTCTGTGTAGCAGTCAAATGCAGCTCACGCAGCTCACGCAGACCCACGCAGCCACGCAGCCCAACGTCAGCCGCCCAAGCCCAATCAGCCCAAGTAAGTTGTCCCCCAAGCCGCAGCAGCCATTCATTACATGCCTCAGCAGCAGCAGGCGGGACAGCAGGCAGCAAGGGCCAATCACAGCCCAGGGACAGGGACAGAGCAACAGGACCAGACAAGGTCAGACGGTCCTGTCCCGCCGCACTGCATTCCCAGCTCACTCTCTCTCCACCAATTCAGCTCAACGCCCAGGTACTGAGAACAATCACAAGGCACATCCTGGCTGGGAGAGGTGGGTAAGGGTCCTTTGATTCAGGAGAACAGTCTTGGGATCGCTCCGTTTTTATTGATCTTTTTTTTATCGGTTGTGTTGCTCTGCTGTTCTTTTTCCGAGTCCTTTTCTCTTGCCCTGCTTGATAGAAGGGGATGTTTTCATTGTTCTCTGTACATTTTGTGTTCTCATCCATATTCTGACCGTCCTGTTCCTCTCATGTATCTGACCCCCTCTGTTCTCTCCATAATCGACCCTCTGTATCTCCTCATATCTGACGCCCTAGTCTGTTCCCTCCATCATTGAAAACCTCGATTCTCTCCATATCTGACACATCGTCTCTGCCTATCTCCTGTCCTCAATCTGTCTCTGTATCCACCTCCTTGTTCTCTCCATTCTGACCCTCTGTTCATCTTCATCATTGACCCTCTGTTTTTCCCATCTCTGACCTCGTTTGCTCCCAACTCTGATTCTCCCTTTCTGTTCTCTCCATATCTGACCCTCTGTTCTCCCGATCATATGCACGATCTTGTTTCTCCATTCTTGACCCTCTGTTCATCCTCCATTCTGACCCTTGTTCTCGTCCATATTGCACGCCTCTGTTCTCTCGCATATCTTGACGACCCCCTGTTCTCTCCATTCTGACCCCTCTGTTCTCTCCATATCTGACCCTTGTTCTCTCACATCTTCTGACCTCTTTCCGCATCTCTACTCTGTTTCTCCTCATCTCGACCGCCTCTGTTTCTCCATCTCTGACCCTCTGTTTCTTCCATATCTACCCTCTGTTCTCTCCATTCTGCCCTGTCTCTCTCCTCTGTGCTCCTTGTCTCCATCTCTGACCCCGTCTGTTCTCTCCATCTTACCTTGTCTTCATCCTCCCTCTCGTTTCTCTCTATCTACCGTTGTCCATCTGACCCTCTGTTCTTCTCCATCTCTGACCCCTTCTGTTTCTCTCCCATACTTGACCCTCGCTTGTTCTCTTCCATATCTTGATCCCCTCTGTTTCTCTCCATATTTTGACCCTCTGTGTCTTCATCTCTGACCCTCTGTTCTCTGCCATATCTGACCCTCTGTTCTCTCATATCTGCCCCTGTTCGTTCCATATTACCTGTTCTCGATGACCCTCTTGTCCATATTGATCCCCTCTGTTTCTCTTCCATAACTCGACCACTCTGTTTCTCACTCCATTACCTCTGTTACTCTCGCTCTGTTCTCTCATATCTGACCCTCTGTTCTTCTCCATACTCTGACCCTCACCTGGTTCTCCATCATACCATCTGTTCATCATACGCCTCTGATTCTTCCTGACCTTGTCTCCATCATTCTTGACCCCTCCTTGTTCTCTCCATCATCTGACCCATGGGGCTATAGGCGTTTTTCTCGCATATCTACCTGTCTCTCTCCTGACCGCCTCTGTTCTCTCCATACTCTGACCCCTCTGTAGTTCTCCATCTCTGAACCTCTTCCTTCTACTGTCTCTTCAATATGCTTATCTTCGACCTCTGTTCTCCTCCAAATCATGACCCTCTTCTGCATATACCCTTTTCTCGCATCTCTGACCCACTCTGTCTTCTCTCATCTCTGACCCTCTGTTCTCTCATATCTGACCCTCCTGTTCTCTCACTATTGTCTTCTATGCCCTCTGTATTCTCCATTCTGACCCCTCTGTTTTCTCCTCCTCTGACCTTCTCTCTCTGTCGCTCGCTGTTTCTGCATACCCTCTGATTATCTCAATTATACGACCTCTGTTCTCTCCATACCCTCTGATTCTGCACTTGCACTCTGTTTCCACACATCTACCACCATCTGTTTCTCCCAGTATCATGACCCTCTGTGTTCTTCTCCATCTCTGACCCCTCTGTTCTATCCATCCTTGACCCTCTGTTCTCCCATTCTTGACCTCTGTTCTCTCCATCCTCTGATTTCTGATCTGCTCTCCTTTATCGTACTCTGCCTTCTGTTCTCCTATCATTCTGATCCTCTGTTCTTCTTCATTCTGACCCTCTTGTTCTCTCCATCTCTGACCCCTCTGTTCTCGTCCATATCTGACCCCCTCTGTTCTCTCTCATCTCTGACCCCTCTGTTCTCTCGCCATTCTGACCCGTCTGTTTCTCCATCATCTGACCCTGCTGTTCTCTCCATATCTTGCCATGCTGTTTCTCCTTCTACCTATTCTTTGCCGTGCCTCTGTTCTCTCCAATTATCCTTGACTGTCTCCTACTCTGATCTTTCTTCATCTCTGACCGCTCTGTTCTCTCCATATTGACCCCTGCTGTTCTCTCCATCTCTGACCCCTGTTCTCCATATTGACTCTCTGCTTTCCTCCATCTCTGACCTCGTCCACTCTGCACGCCTCTGTTTCTCTCCATATCTGACCCTCTGTTCTCTCCACCTCTGGACCTCTGTTCTCTCCATTGACCCTCCTTTCTCTCATCATCTGACCCTCTGTTTCTCAATCTCTGACCCATCTGTTTCTCTCCATATCTGACCCCTCTGTTCCTCCATATCTGACCTCTTGTTCTCCATCTCTGACGCCTCTGTTTCTGCTCCATCATCTGACCCCTCTGTTCTCCCATCTCTGACCCTTGTTCCTCGTTCCTATATCTGACCCATCTGTTCTCCATCTCTGACCCCTCTGTTCTCTCTCACTCACCTGCTTCCTGACCCTCTGTTCTCTGCCATCTGACCCTCTGTCTCTCGCATATCTGCGCCATCCTGTTCCCTCCATCTCTGACCCCTCCACTCTGTTCAACTCCCGTATCTGACCCTCTTCTCTCATCTCTGACCTCTGTTTCTCCATATCGTGACCCCTCTGTTCTACTCCTCATTCTGACCCTCTGTTCTCTCCATAATTGAACTCTGCCATCCGTGCTACTCTGTTCTCACATACTCCTTGACCCTCTTTCTCCATCTCTGACCCCTCCCCATATCTGAACCCTCTGTTCTCATCCATACTCTGACCCTCTCCTTTTCTCTCATATTCTGACACCTCTGTTTCTCTCCATTCTGACCCCTCTGTTCTCTCCATTCTGACCCCTCTGTTCTTCTCATTGCTGACCCTCTGTTCTCTCCATCTCTGAGCTTCTAGTGTCTCCTCCATATCTGACCCCCTCTGTTCTCTCCATCCTTCTGGACCCCTCTGTTCTCTTCCATATTGCTGACCCTCTGTTATCTCCATATCTGACCCCTCTGTTCTCTCCGTATTGACGCTCTGTCTCCTCTCCATCTCTGACCCCTCTGTTCTCTCCATCATCTGACCCTCTGTTCACTCCATCTCTGAACCCCTCTGTTCTCTCCATATTTGACCCCTCTGTTTCACTCCAGCTTCGAGCCCCTCCTGTTCTTCTCCATCATCTGACCCTCTGTTCTCTCCATCTCTGACCGCCTCTGTTCTCTGCCATATCGTTGACCCTCTGTTCTCTCTCATATGCTGACTCTGTTCTCCTCCATTCTCTGACCCTCTGTTCACCTCCATCTCTGACCCTCTTCTCTCATCCATCTCTGACCCCGTCTGTTTCTCTCCATCTCTTGACGCCTCTGTTCTCTTTCCATCTCTGATCTCTATTTCTGCTCCTCACTTGTCTCCCTGCAGGACATCCAGCAGTTGTTTGCACAGCTGCAGCAGTTGTTATGGTGCAAGGAAGCAGCAAACCGTGCAGTCTCCTCAGTTACCTCTCTCCAAACCGGCAAACCAAGGGCAAAGCAAGGTGGAGTCTCCTACGACTTAGCGCACCACCACTGTGTCTATTGATTGGGACAGAGGCCCTGAAGATGGAGTCTGTACATGTTCCAACTAATCAACAAACTCGAGATTTCAGATGTAATTTATAAGTGCCAACTGTTGACAACTCATTAACAGGTTCTTCAAATGTCTCATATTACTAGAATGCCTTAGCATTGGATTTCTTCTGATTCGATACGCATCGCGCCTTTGTGGACTATTACATATAGTTTGTTTTGTTTCACATAACTGATCATGAGGTCTAACTGATTCCCTCACATTTCTTCACTTCCTTCAGCGCGACTGCTATCAAAACACACCAAATCTGATCAGCTAGCCTCAGCAAAACCAAGGGAGCCTCCTGTACCGCTCCCAGGCTGGGGCTCCAAAGCAGCAGGTTAGCCGCACTGAGTGAAACACCCAGAGCTTTGAGAGAGGCTTACAGGCCCGGCCTCTCTTTGCCCAACCAAAACATCTCTTCTCTCATGCATTCTGTCATATCCAGTAAACGCTCTCTTTTCTGCTATAATAATTCTCGTCGCTCTCGCTCCTCGCTCTCCACAACTCTCTTTTTTCCTCCTCCTTCACGCTCTCCGCCCCTGGTAAGCGAGACAGGGGAAGGCCTATGGAGAGCAGTGGGGGTCAATGACCTCTGTGTCCTCTGTGAACTCTCGACCCTTCGAGGAGACCCAGTGACCTTGGAGGAACTGGAGGTGTTCGCCCGCTACCTTTCAAACAGAGACGCATTCAAACTGGGGCTTTACACAGGTCGCCTTTCTGTGTGGTGTGTGTGTGTGTGTGGTGTGTGTGTGGTGTGTGTGTGGTGTGTGGTGTGTGTGTGTGTGTGTGTGTGGTAGTGTGTGTGTGTGTGTGGGTGTGTGTGTGGTGTGTGTGTGTGTGTGTGATGTGTGTGGTGTGTGTGTGTGTGTGTGTGCTCAACTCTGTATTTATCCTCCTCCCTTGCTTTCATTCAGGGTGACGTGGGAATGGCCATGGGAAGACTATATGGGGAATGATTTCAGCCAGACCACCATCTTCTAAGCTTCGAGGCCCTCAACCTGAGCTTTAAGAACATGTGCAGAACTCAAACCACTACTGGAGAGGAGAAGTGGCTCAATGATGCAGGTGAGAGAGGAGGGTGGGGAATGAGGGAGAGGACGGGAGGATGGGAGAAGGGAGGGGCCAGGAGAAAGGAGAGGGAGGATGGGAGAGGTGGAGAGAGGAGGTGAGGGAATTGGTGAAGGAGAAAGGTGTATGACACTTTGAATCAATCAATKAATCAGTTGATTAATTAACCAATCCCCAAGTTGCATTAATCTGTAGAATTAATAACTTTATTTGTAAAAAATGTTTCAACTCTTTTTATTGGAATTTCCTTTCACAGTTATAGTAAACAATGGTTGAAATACAGTACATTGCACGTGGTTTTATACATTCAATATACCATGGAAACATGCTTTTTGAATGAGGTAGGAATGTATATGCCCATACAAAAATATAAAAGACTTAAGTAATACATTCATAACAAAACATTAGAAACAACAAACATGGCTCGTCTTCAAAACGAATAGAACAATTATAATAATAAGACTAATAATAAGACTAATAAGGCTAATATTAAACACTCACAAAGGTAGATCAATTAAATACAAAGCTAGTGTCTCTACATAGGTAAAGAAAGGTTGCCACATTCTGTAGAATTTGTCAGAAGAAGGGTATATTTTATCTTCTCCAATTTACTAAAGTGTAAGAGATCTTTAATCCACACAAAATGAGACGGAGGAGAGGGCGACTTCCACAGAAGTAAAATCAACCTTGCCAACAAAGGCTACAAAGTCAGATGTGTGTTTTGGTAGTGTTATAGTATCAGGTATTACCCCAAATAATGATGTCATGGCAGTAGGAGCAAAAGGGACCTGTAATACTTTAGATATGGTATCAAAGATGGCAGACCAGTAGTTATGTAGGGAAGAGCAGGACCAAAACATACGTATTAATGAAGCAGGAGCTTGCCGACACCTGTCGCAAACAGGGTGGACATCAGGATAGATGTTGGAGAGCCTGAGTTTAGTCCAGTGAGTGTGGTGGAGGATTTTGCATTGGATCAAACCATGTTTGGCACAAATAGAAGAGGAGTGGACATGGTGCAGAATATCTTCCCATGTTTCATCAGTCAACTCTGTATACCCNGAGGAGGGTGGGGAATGAGGGAGAGGACGGGAGGGTGGGAGTAGGGAGGGGCCCGGGAGAGAGGAGAGGGAGGATGGGAGGGGAGGAGAGAGGAGGTGAGGGAATTGGTGAAGGAGAAAGGTATATGACACTTTGAATCAATCAATAAATCAGTTGATTAATTAACCAATTCCCAAGTTGCATTAATCTTTAAGTCTTTTTATTGGTATTTTCTTTCACAGTTACAGTAAACAATGGTTGAAATACAGTACATTGCACATATGGTTTTATACATTCGATATAGCATGGAAACATGCTTTTTGAATGAGGTAGGAATGTATACGCCCATACGAAAATATAAAAGACTTTAGTAATACTGTAACGATCGTCCTGGGAAGAATGAGACCAAGGCACAGCGTTCTTTGAGTTCCACATAATTTTAATCACGAAGTGAAACTACGACACAACAAAAACAAAAAAGAATACGACGACCGAACAGCTACGTCGTGCAACCTAGCGGCACACAAACAAAGAACAAGATCCCACACAGAAAGAGGAAAAAGGGCAGCCTAAGTATGGTTCTCAATCAGAGACAACGATAGACAGCTGCCTCTGATTGAGAACCACACCCGGCCAAACACATAGAAATAGACCACATAGAACCAAGACATAGAATGCCCACCCCAACTCACGCCCTGACCAAACCAAAATAGAGACATAAAAAGGATCTCTAAGGTCAGGGCGTGACAAATACTTTCATAACAAAACATACATTAGAAACAACAAAGTGCACAAAAAAACAAACATGGCTCGTCTTTAAAACGAATAGAACAATTATAATAATAAGACAGGCTAATATTAAACACAAAGGTAGATCCATTAAATACAACGCTTGGGTAGGCAGTTTACTGTAGAGTAGAGGGAAATTGCAGTGTCTCTTCATAGGTAAAGAAAGGTTGCCACATTCGGTAGAATTTGTCAGAAACCCCGTAGAGTATATTTTATCTTCTCCAATTTACTAACGTGTAAGACGTCTTTAATCCACACAAAATGAGACGGAGGAGAGGGCGAATTCCACAGAAGTAAAATCAACCTTCTTGCCAACAAAGGCTATGAAGTCAGATGTGTGTTTTGGTAGTGTTATAGTATCAGGTATTACCCCAAATAATGATGTCATGGCAGTAGGAGCAAAAGGGACCTGTAATACTTTAGATATGGTATCAAAGATGGCAGACCAGTAGTTATGTAGGGAAGAGCAGGACCAAAACATACGTATTAATGAAGCAGGAGCTTGCCGACACCTGTCGCAAACAGGGTGGACATCAGGATAGATGTTAGAGAGCCTGAGTTTAGTCCAGTGAGTGTGGTGGAGGATTTTGCATTGGATCAAACCATGTTTGGTACAAATAGAAAAGGAGTGGACATGGTGCAGAATATCTTCCCATGTGTCATCAGTCAACTCTGTATACCGTGATGAAGACAGCTTGTCTGTGGACACGGTGCAGAATACCTTCCCATGTGTCATCAGTCAACTCTGTATACCCTGATGAAGACAGCTTGTCTGTGGACACGGTGCAGAATACCTTCCCATGTGTCATCAGTCAACTCTGTATACCGTGATGAAGACAGCTTGTCTGTGGACATGGTGCAGAATACCTTCCCATGTGTCATCAGTCAACTCATCACCTAGATCCTGTTCCCATAAAGTTTTAATAGCTGCGAATGAAGGTTTGTAAATAGAMGAAATTTGATCATAGCTATAAGAAATAATCCCTTTTACTGTTGGGGATGGTGGGATAAATGCATCAGTGGGAGGGTCACAGGAAGACTGGGGAATTGAGAGGTCATGTCACGGACAAAGCAGCGCACTTGTAGATATCTAGGGAAATGACTATTCGGGAGGTGGAATTTAGCTGAGAGTTGTTGGAAAGATGCAAACGTGTCGTCAATATACAAATCATTGAATCATTGAAGTTTCCATCTACAGGGATGGATGAAAACGTGATTTCTGAGGGGCCATTCATGAATAGGTTTGCAAACCAAAATGACGTCTAAACTGGTTCCAGATCTTGAGAGTGGTTTTTACTAAAATGTTTTTGGTATAACTTAGTAGTAGAATGAATAGGGGAATGTGCCAAAGCAATCAGTGAAGATGGCATACATGAGGAAGATTCTATCTTCAACCATGCTGGAATGATCTGTTGTGTATCTGTACGAATCCAGTACTGAATTACACAGAAGTTGGCAGCCCAATAATAGAACTGTAAATTAGGTAGGGCTATGCCCCTCACACTTCCAGATGAAGTGGGAGATAATCCAATCTAGTTTGCGGAAAAAAGATTTGGGAATAAAAATAGGTATACATTGAAAGAGGTAGGAGAATTTAGGAAGGGTATTCATTTTAACCTAATTAATTCGACCAGCTAATGATAGGGGGAGTAGTGGCCATCGTTCAAAATCTTTCTCCACCAGAGTAAGGAGGAGTAAAATTAGCCTTAAAAAGGTTGTCAAATTTGTCCATGACATGACATGAGAACTACTCTGAAAGAAAATGTGTGCAATGGGTATTTACGAGCTGCTGCATTTAAATGGAAAAGCTTGCACTTATTCAGATTTGACTTGTAACCAGAGACTAGGCCAAATGCATTAAGAACAGATAGCACAATGGGTAAGGATACATCGGGGTTTGAGATATAGAGAAGCAAGTCATCAGCATAAAGTGAAACCCTTTGTTTGATGTTGCCTCTGAACACTCTCGTTACATGTGGGTTGGATCTGAATGAATGTAACCTTGAGTTAATGAAGTTATATCTGTAGAATGAGGATACCAGTTTGTGTGATTTTAAATCATCCCACTAATCAATCTCTCTGTTTGACAGAGACCATGTCCACAGACAGTACTATGCCCAGCCCCAGCTCTCTGTCCTCTTCCTCGATGGGCTTCGAGGGCCTGCCGGGCCGACGCAGGAAGAANAAACAGGTGTTCTACTCCTCTAGCCAGCACCTCGCCCAAACAGGTGTTCTACTCCTCTAGCCAGCACCTCACCTAAACAGGTGTTCTACTCCTCTAGCCAGCACCTCGCCTAAACAGGTGTGCGTTTCTTTCGCCTCCAGATTCATCAGTAAACTCATCACCTAGATCCTGTTCCCATAAAGTTTTAATAGCTGCGAATGAAGGATTGTGAAGAGAGGAAATTTGATCATAGCTATAAGAAATAATACATTTTACTGTTGGGGATGGTGGGTTAAATGCATCAGTGYGAGGGTCACAGGAAGACTGGGGAATTGAGAGGTCATGTCATGGACAAAGCTGTGCACTTGTAGATATCTAAAGAAATGACTATTCGGAAGGTGGAATTTAGCTGAGAGTTGTTGGTACGATGCAAACGTGCCGTCAATAACGTTATTTCTGAGTAGAGGGGCCCTTGCAAACCAAAGTGACTTCTAAACTGGTTCCAGATCTTGAAAGTGGTTTTTACTAAAAATGTTTTAGGTATAACTTGATGTAGCAGAATGAATAGGTGAATGTGGCAAAGCAGCCAGTGAGGATGGCATACATGAGGAAGATTCTATCTTCAACCATGCTGGAATGATATGTTGGGTATCTGCAAGGATCCAGTACTGAATTACACAGAAGTTCCAGACTTCCAGATGAAGTGTGAGATAATCCCATGTAGTTTGCGGAAAAAGATTTGGAAATAAAAATAGGTATACATTGAAAGAGGTAGGAGAATTTAGGAAGGGTATTAATTTTAACCTAATTAATTAGACCAGCTAATGATAGGGGGAGTAGCGGCCATCGTTGAAAATGTTTCTCCACCAGAGTAAGGAGGAGTAAAGTTAGCCTTTAAAAAGGTTATCAAATGTGTCTATGACATGTACCCCCAAGTATGTACATTTGTTGAGAACTACTCTGAATGAAAATGTGTGTAATTGGTATTTGCTAGCTGCCGCATTTAAATGGAAAAGCTTGCTCTTATTCAGATTTAACTTGTAACCAGAGACTAGGCCAAATGCAWTAAGAACAGATAGCACAATGMGTAAGGATACATCGGGGTTTGAGTCATCAGCATAAAGTGAAACCCTTTGTTTGATGTTGCCTCTGAACACTCTCGTTACATGTGGGTTGGATCTGAATGAATGTAACCTTGAGTTAATGAAGTTGTATATCTGTAGAATGAGGATACCAGTTTGTGTGATTTTAAAATCATCCCACTAATCAATCTCTCTGTTTGACAGAGACCATGTCCACAGACAGTACTATGCCAGCCCCAGCTCTCTGTCCTCTTCCTCGATGGGCTTCGAGGGCCTGCCGGGCCGACGCAGGAAGAAAAAACAGCATAGAGACTAACGTCCGCGTGGCCCTGGAGAGAGCCTTCATCACGGTGAGAGACATGGACAGTCAGCGCATAGGAGAGGTTCCAACCACTCAATGCACAAGTACACATGTCAATCAGGAGCTCCACCGGGGCAGCCCTGTTAGTTCTCTTATATACAAACACATTATATTTGCATATTTTAGCTTATTCATCATTCATAATTAACGTTTGCTTCCTTCATGTGACCGACCAAATACTGGTTCATGCATGTGACGGACCAATACCTCATGAGGCTTCTTCTCTCTAAGCTGAGACCTTGAAACTCAGCTATCCCTTTCTCAAAACAAGGTTCTGGGCATACTGCCAATTGCAGATACTGATGCACATGGAGTAATAAGGGTGATTACTGTGTGTGTTTGGGAATAGTTTTAAGTGAATGTGTAGTAGCATAGGTAGTAACGACAGAAGAATCGTTGATATGAAAGAAGAACGAGTATTATTTCCGAAAATGAGGCTATTCTATATGTATAGAAAGATACATATGGTGCATAGGTAGTAACACAAGAGAATCGTTGAAGATGCAAATGGAGTCAAACAAATTTAATCAAATCAATTTATTTTATATAGCCTTCTTACATCAGGCTGATATCTCAAAGTGCTGTACAGAAACCAGCCTAAACCATCCAACAGGCAAGCAATGCAGGTGTAGAAGCACCTGAGTAATAAGGGAGTAATAAGGGAGATTACTGAGTGTGTTGGGAATAGTACTAAAGTGAATGTGGATTTTGAAAAGTTGTGTGACTGATTTGTTCAGTCACTTGCATGAACACAGAAATTGGGTTATTAGAAAAGCACAAACATAAAAATGTCCATCACAATATGCCATAAGGCTTCATAACAGTGTCATACAGGAGACATAAATCTTAAGCTGACATAACATCTACACGGCTTGTTTTTGTAGTTTCTGCCCTCAGAAGAACACTATACACCGTGATATCAGTGAGGTGATAAGTATCTATTTTAGTACTAATGTGTCCATCTCTGTCTTTCCCGTGTATCAGCAGAACCAGAAGCCTACCTCAGAGGAGATCCTGTGTATCGCGGAGCAGCTCAGCATGGAGAAGGAGGTGATCCGCGTGTGGTTTCTGCAACCGCCGCCAGAAAGAGAAGCGTATCAACCCCAACAGTGCCACACCCTCCCTTGCCACCAGCCAGCCCCGCCAAGCCCCACCGACACACAAACACCCCCTGCTACAGCCCACACATGGTATGGCCTGACCCGCATGATCCCCTTCCCAACCTTAGCCATCACCAATTCTCCCCCCTATATGAATTGTGTGTGTCCGCATGTCATAGTGGATGTTCTTCTGCACCCCCTGTTCCATATGTGTCAGACGGTACTACCCAACCTGCATTGCTTAGTGCTTTGCTATTACACGTTAATAATCTATCCCATTTATCCTTTTTCTTATTGGATACAGCTAAGTATAGATACTCTTTAAATATACACTCTCCCCCTCTTTTTCTCTTTGTCTTTCTTCGCCCGTCTCTCTATCAGCTGTTCCAGTCAGCTGTCAGTCAGCTGTCCCAGGCAGTGACAACCTCAGTACCACATTGACCACCTATGTCGTCGTTCTCCTCCTCCTGACCCCCAGTGGTCCCACGCCACTCATCTCTCAGCTCCGCCTCCTCTCCAGTGACTCCTCCTCCTCCTTGCAGTACCAGCAGCCCAGCCCCTCCGCAGCCAGCACACTGAGTCTCAACACAGGGTGAGTATGCACCTGCAGTACAACGTTGTACAGCTTTTGGAACCTGTGCTTCACCATTGGTTCAGGTTTCGGCTTCACCTGCAGTTTGCAGCAATGTTTTATCAGACCCACATGATTGACAACACTGAGTCGTGACACTGCTACTTCTGTGCAGCAGTACTTTCTACCAACCTGTGTGTGTGGACTGTGTGGTTTGTGTCCACAGTTATCATGGCGTTTGGGTAACAAACAGAATGGTGACGTGTTAACACATCAGCCGATTTTGCTGCAAACTTGAGGTGAAGACACAAGAGAGTACACACATACCTATACTGTACACCCACACACCAGCACCACACATCACACACACACACTCTTCTTAAGGAATATTGATCGTAACGCCAGCTACACCAACACAAGGTTCACAAGCAAGCATTTGGATTTGTAGCTCATAAAAACAAGATATGAATCAAGAGGTGTGTGCTGTGTATCTGACCGTGGTTTCTCCTGCAGTGTGTCCTGTGTTCAGGTCCCTGAGTCTGTCCTCTGTCTGTTCTGCTGCTAAACCTGCTTCTCTCTCTTGCACGTTTCTCCTCTGTAATGTAATGGATTTCTCCTGTGTGGATGTGTGTGTTGTAACACAGGACACTGGTGATGGAGGTAAACCAGGGAACAAGGCTCTGAAACCAAGCTCTCCCTCAGCAACAACCAGCTCTGGCTCTATACACAAGGTGTGTATAGAGGGAGAGAGAGGGTGTGGGAAGGCGGGAGAGAGAGAAAGCGGGAAAGAGGAGGGACAGTAATTTTGAGGTACAAGTTGATAATAAAGGTAAGAAATGATCATGAATGCTCAGACAGAAAGAATGACAGAGATGGCTGGTGAGAAGAGGACAGTTAGAGCTGATGAGATGGAATGATAGATCATACTGATGGAAGAAACTGGAGAACTGGTTGAGGCACGGGCTAATGACAGGGATGTTCCCTAAAACTCCAACATGTTCATCCCAATCTTCTGTGTGGTGTGTGTGTAGTGTTCTTCCTAGGTCTGGTCTTTCATTCCTTTTTCTCTCATTCATTCACACTTCTTCATTTAATCTCTATAGTAAGTCTATAGTAAATGTAGTTATTTCACAGTAGGTATTATCTGAACGTTATCTCACTCTTCTTCCGTCCCTTCTCAGGCCCTAGGCAGCCAGTGGTGGCCAGCTGCCCCTTTCCAGTTTGAGGGGGGCAGTAAGGTGTTAGCTTGGGTGGTGGCAGGGGGGCAGGGAGGGGGTCTCCAGTCCTCCTTCTTCCTCAACCACCCCGCTTTCCCTCCACAATGGCCAGAATCCTGGGTGCTGGACTTGAGGTCAGCGCTGGCGTAGCCAAAGCATCCAGCCTCCCCTTCCCTCTTCACCAGTAGCATAACCCACCCCCTGGCTCCCCTCCCCTGCTCCAAGCCCCGCCTCTTCCTGCGACTTAATGAATTCGGCACACAGCCCATCCTCGTTGGGAGGGGCTAAAGAATTGAGTGACACAGCCAAGCGCAATCAGAGGGAGGATGGAGGAGAAGAGGAGAAACAACCCCGCCTTTCAACCAAAGCTATCCTTTCTCACATCTCCGCCTACCACCTGCTCTCTCCCCCCCAGTCTTTCGATGTGCCAAAAATACACAGAATGAAATCGAGAGGAGGAGGGGGAGAGTCAGAAGTGAAAAGGGGGGAGAGGGGGGAAAGTGAAGATTGAAACAAAATCTTTTATCCTATCCAAGTGATTGGTAGGAGGCATCGTGGGACTGTTTTAGTCAAATACTGAGCGATATCGCACGCTCTCCTTTCTCTTGTTCTCTTTCTTCCCGGAAAATAGAACCAATGACAAACAGGAGTAGAGATGTGTGTCGAATCGTGTGAACCAAAAATGAACAAAAATACACATTACTTGTGTGTTTTTAGGGAATGGTGGCAAGGACAGAAAAGAAGTGGCTGATTTTTTTTTGAAAAGCTTGCAGGTCTGAAAGAGGAGGAGATGGGAGAGGGATTTTAAACCAAAAATGTACCTGAGGCGAGCGCAGAAGGGAACCACACGATGACAAAAACAACAACCATACTCAAAATCCCAGAAACGCAAACATAGGAAGGAACAAGCTTTATCAAACTTGTACGATACTGATCCTAACCAGCGACCACGCACTCTGCGCTACACACATACACACACAACGCATATCCACAGCGATCACAATCATCATCCAATCAGTGCATCCACCATCATGTCTTCATAGTCTGTCACTCACTTCAACAGCAATGAATGTTGTTTCTGTGTGGATTATTTTAGCATTGTTGTAAATGTTGATCTGAACGAGCCAAGCTACAGGTGTGTTCTGGTTTCCTACCCTCTGCTTCTTTGGGTATTCCTATTTCCCCTTGATTTCCACATAGTTTACTGATAGCGTTGGAGTCTGTCCATCATCCTCTTGGTGCATTTATTCATGTTTCAGGATAATAATAGAGGACAAGAGATCAGGCTTAGTGTAGCACGTTTCCAGCCTTGATAAAAACCTCTCTCTGCCGCGTAATTACTCACAAAATGACTCACTTGATGAAATATATCTAGACTTAGACTCAGGATGTAGTCCCTTGTGAATGCCATCCAACCATGATGACAGTTGAATGAGTCATCGATGGAGATTCGAAACTAGTAACATTGAGGGCAAGAACAGAGGTAAATTTAATAAAATGTTAGTTTAGTCATGGCCAGGTCTGTCTTACCTTGTCAATGAGCCCATCTGTTCGACGCGCAGTAGAGCAACAAGAGATCAAAACCTGTTTTAATTGTTTTATATAGGTTTGTATTTTATAGTTCAGCCCTCACCATCCATTTTCCACTTCATTTTCCACCCAAATCTAGCCATTATTACACGGTTTAAACCAAGCACATTTGTTCACTCTTCAGAGGAGTCAGCCATGACATTAACACTCACATACTGTTAGGGGGTTGGGGACACACCGAGCCGTCCCGCCTGAAACACCCCTAGTTCAGACCCCTTCATTCCTTATGCCGAAGGGTCCAGCTTCAAAAGGACAGAACCCTCACCCAACATAAAAGGGGTGCATACGGGAGGGATCGGATGGTGCGATGGATAAACAACAGAAAGAGGGAATGTTTTTTGTGTAAGAGGATACCAAAAATACAAACGCCAAAAACGTTCAGAAACAAACCAATAACAGAAACACAGCAAATATGGATGGGGGGATGAGGGGAGGAGGACAACAGGTTTTTAGCAGACTGGAGATGACACTCTGTCTGTTATCCCAACTAACTGGGCTTCAGTGGCCCTCTCTAAACTGTGTAGCCAGATGGACAGATGTTATAGATAGGACCAGACATCCTCCTCTCCCTGTTTTCTTTCACTCCCAACTCAGTTCTTCCTTCTCTGGTTCCTGGATGGAGAAATCTCTAATGACCTCATTGAACTGAAACTCTTCACAGTCAGTTTTTTATTTTTCCTGTTTGATTGGTTTATTTAGTATTTGATTTGTTTGCTGTGTCTCCTTGAATGCTCGTTTGTGTGCTTTCTTTACTTCATGTCTGGGCATAATAAACAGTATTCGCTGTGCTACAACAGCTCCTTTATTTTTTCCTAGTTGTTCTAGAGATTTTTTAATCAGGTGGTTGGAAAAATAACTGTGAAAAATGTAGCTTCCAGATTTTATTAGATAAAAAAACTGGACTGTCTTGGAGAGAAAAGGAACAAGAAAAAGTCAAAACAAGAGTTGAAAAGCAAAAGTGCAAACCAAACACCAATAATACAAACCAAACAACCCAAACACCAACACCAAACCAACCCAAGGCGGGAGGGATAGAGATGTCTGACCTGCCGTCCCTGCCGTTGCATCTAGGGCCCACACTTATGATTGTGTCAATTTAATCTGAAAGTGGTGATGTGTATCGTGCATTGTGTGAGGGTGGCGATATTGTGTGTGTTGTGTGTGTTGTTGTTGTGTACCGTGTTCTCGAAGAATTCAGTGGAGTTTACAAGATGTCCTCCCTTGCACGTTTACCCCCATTATCACACCACAATCCTCGGCAAAAATTACAGTAGAAGTTTATAATCATCCAAAGAGTATTTGGTTTTGACATCAGAAATAACAGTTTGTCAAATGAGAATCCCTTAATGAAACTAAACTTTTAGATGTGGGGTTCTCACACGAGGTGAAACTTTCCTAACATTAACTCTTAGACGGAATGTATCTGTTAGTGCTTCTATAGATTTGTAGAAAAAAAGATCTTATGTTCTAATGCTCTACTTATTGCTAATTATTGGAAAAACATACAAAAAATATCTTAAAAAACATTGATAATGACTTGATTTTAGACCAAACAATGTTTACTCTTTCTCTGATAAATTTGGTTTATTTTTCTTTGTCGAATCATTTTAGGTACTTTTGATTGTACTCTTTATTCATCTTAAGTTTGATTGATTTAAGCTTATTATGATTCTTCTCTATTTATTTGTTTTTATTATTTTTCTAGAGTCTTTTACAGGGGAATCTCTTTTGGGGTATATATTTCGAATTATCATATTACGGGCTTGACCAAAAATCCTGCTGAAGTACCTGCTCACCTCTTTCAAACCAGGTACATGCAACCCAGGTCTCACGGGGCTAGGGAACATGGTCATGTTGGCACAGACTGCGACTACTCTTATAAGCTCTTAACGGGGTGGGGGTGAGCTCACTGAGAACTCTCTTTTTCAAACGGATGGGGTAAGCTTACAGGGGCCAGCCCTGTGTTACTTCAGTAGCGACCACTAACAAGCGTTTTTTCTAGGCATGCAAGGGCAGGGAAAGGTCATGGGAAATAGGAACGTCAGCTTCATATTGATGTAAATTTGAGCAAACTCAATGTTTTCAGTTTGAATGCTGTCTTTCCTAAATATGGGTTATTGTCCAAGGTAATGAATATTACTAGTGGATGTCCTTATTGATATTAATCGATGAGTCAATGAGCTGGTAGCATGAGAGGGACAGAGCTCTGGGTGTTTCTGGCTTTATGTTGCTGTTCTTGTGAATGTTGTTGTTTAGTTGAAGTGGGGATAGGGAGCCTCAGTAGGTTCTAACAGCCCTTACTACCAGTCAGGATTGTTTACTGGAGACCCACACACCCAGGTGGCATCCAAACAGTCAATAGAGTGAAACTTTTAAAACATTGTATTAATAAATCTCAAAGCTTAAAGAACCTGAGTTTGTTCCATTACGGATGTATAACATCATACTTTGGACGGATTCAGGTTAGAGGGATTTTATCATCCCGGATGTACATGTCGTCAATGCTGCCTATAAGCTAGTATATTGTATGTTTGAATAAATCAAGCCCAACGGTTCTGGAAGAGAGGCTCTGCTGACAGGATGGTCAGGCAGGCAGATTGTTCTTAAAGATACATGTGCTTGTTCCCGTCACAACTCTCTCTCTCATGAAAATCACTGAAAGCTTTAACAGCTACCAAACACAAAAACGCAGTTAGAAGATGCATTTGACTGGGCAAGGACGTGACAGAGGGACTTGTTTTCTTTTCTTTCTGTTTTTTACTTTCTGTTATGTTGGTAATTTTGTTTCCAATTCTCACTGTAGGATGTTAAGAGAGAATTACCTCAATATACCTCTGATGATAACCAAATAGAGATGAAAAGCATTAAATAAAAAAAAGCGAAGCGTTTCGTGTGGGGATCGGGGTATGGGTGGGACTGGTGTACCTGTGAGTGTGACATGGATGGCCAGAGCGAGGCTTGGGTCCGGCAGAGTTTCAAGGTAATGGGGTCAGAAGGTCAATTTCCTGTGCCCATCCAAATCAGGAAGACATTTGGTAGCAAGTTGTATGCCAGCCTCTCGCTGTGGTTCCCAGATCCACTCCCGAGCCACACACCTCCCTCTCAGTCTGGTCTGAAGAACAACCCCGTCTGCTACAGCCTCTCTCTCATCCCCCTCTCCCATTCGCTCCTCCCTGCTGAAACAAAACCACTCTCCAAGTACAAAGTTTTTCCATAGGCACAGATCTAGTATAGCTTACCTTTCCTTCCAAATCCTAATCTTAACCATTGAGGGACATAACAACTGGCCTTAGTCATGTCTATGGAGCAACTTTGTCCTAACTCCTTAAACACAAAGCTTTATTCAGGGGCTAGGCCTCTGGGTACCAGCGTCTTTAGCGTTATTGACTGGATGTTGTGTCGTTCAGAGAGTGTTGGCAGCGAGCGCAGAGTGGTAGGTGACTGGGGAAGGCTGAGACTGTGGTCGCTAGGGTGACGCGATCATCACACTCCCCACAAGGTGGAAAGTCCCTATTTCTCCCTTGCTCTTTCTCTATAATGAGGTCGTTAGATCAGTGTTAGGTCCCTACAATCCTGGTGGATGCTTCTTGTGGGATCTCAAGGGGTCTTAGGGATCACAATGTAAAGTGTAAAGTCTTTCAGTAGGGATACCCCCAATGAGAAATGATACCAAAGTTTATCCCCACTGTTTGGATCATGGCATCCATGCACTCACTCCCTAAAACCCTGCTGTTTACCAGGTTGTCCTGACTGTTGGAGCTAGGAACATAAGCTTTCGCTACACCTGTGATAACATCTGCAAAATATGTGTTACGCGACAAATAACAATGTGCTTTGTCCATTTCAGAGACTACACTCTTCCTATAGACTGAGTGTCAACCTGGCATAGGTGCAGATCTAGGATCTGTTAACCTTTCCCAAATCATAGCTATTTGTAGGGAGAACACAAAAAAAATGACCTTAGATTAGCACTAGAGGCAAACAAATCCTACTTCCCTCTACTTATAGCCTGGGTCAACATTATCGACAGCAGAGTTTCAAGTCTGGAAGAAATCTCCAGACTTTTTTGGATTATCATGTTGTACATTTGTACAGGTTCTGAACATCAACGACATTGATTCAGTTATGGATTAATCTCTTGTAGTCTCAGCCGTAGCACTTAGCAACCGTGTCAAAGAGAAACAAAGACACTGTGAAATGTAGGAATCGATATTGAACCATGGACTCAAGGCATAGACGTAACATTAAATGTAATCCGACCGACGTGTAATTAGTACATTGTTACGTTTTGGTATGCAGACCAGGCTGGAATGTATTTACATTTGAAGCCAGAACAGGCAATGAATACAGTTTTACTGATAGATGACAGAACATAGTGTAGATGTCAAGCAGGAGAAAGCAAAGGGGACAAAGACGATCAGGCAGCAAAGAAAAACAAAAAGGAGCGATGACTGATATTCTAAACCTACTCACTTCCATACTTCCTCTCTTTCACCTTTCTTCTGTCTTCCATTCTCTCTCTGTACTAATACAGCTTCAAGTCCAAAGTTCCTAAGCAAGACACGCAAAGTCCGATCGTACAGAATAAAACCAAGAGTTTCGACCATTCCTCCTCTCTTCACAGACAAGCCACTGCATCCCTCTTTCTTTCTCTCCTTTCGTCTATTCATCTCTTTTCTGCTTCAACCCTCTATATCTAGTAACTCCAGTTTTCTGACGGCCAGCTATATCAAGATGATCAATAATAATAATAATAATAATAATGATGATTAAGGATACATGAAAAAATGTATATTTTTTAGTATTTGTCATTGGAAAATTTTT
>NW_019945274.1:22211-40472 GCF_002910315.2 Salvelinus sp. IW2-2015
TTAACGTTGTTTAAAACGTTCTTTAATCCACACAAATGAGACGGAGACGAGGGCGAATTCCAAGAAGCGAATTCACAGAAGTTCAAGTAAAATCAACCTTCTTGCCAAACAAAGGCTAGAATCAGATGTGTTGTTTTGTTAGTGTCTTATAGTAGTTATCAGTATTACCCCAAATAATGATTGTCATGTGGCAGTAGAGCAAAAGGACCTGTAATCTTTAGATATGGTATCAAAGATGGCGCTCCAGACCAGTAGTTATGTAGAGAAGAAGCAGGACCAAAAACATACGTAGTAATGAAGCAGGAGCTGCCGACAACCTGTTTCGCAAACAGGGTGGACATCAGGAATAGATGTTAGAGAGCCTGAGTTTAGTCCAGAGTGTGTGGAGGATTTGCATTGGATCAAACCATGTTTGGTACAAATAGAAAAGGACTGGACATGGTGCAGAATATCTTCCCATGTGGCATCCAGTCAAACTCTGTATTACCGTGATGAAACAGCTTGTCTGTGGGACCACGGTGCAGAAATAACCTTCCCATGTGTCATCAGTCAACTCTGTATTACCCTGATGAAGACAGCTTGTCTGTGGACAACGGTGCAGCAATACCTCCCATGTGTACATCCATCAACTCTGCTATAATATACCGTAGATGAAGGACAGCCCTTGTCCTGTGACCATTGCAGACAATAGCCTTTCCCCATGGTCATCATCAACTCATCACCTAGATCCTGTTCCCATAAAGTTTTAATAGCTGCGAATGAAGGATTGAAAGAAAATTTGATCATAGCTATAAGAAATATACATTTTACTGTTGGGGATGGTGGGTAAAATGCACAGTGGAGGGTCACAAGGAAGACTGGGGAATTGAGAGGTCATGTCAGGACAAAGCGGCACTTGTAGATATCTAGAAATGACTATTCGGAGGTGGAAATTTAGCTGAGAGTTGTTGGTATGCAAACGTGCGTCCAAATCCGTTAATATTACGTGAGTATTCTGAGGGCGAGGCTTGCAACCAAAATGACTTCTAAACTGGTTCCAGATCTTGAAGTGGTTTTTACTAAAATGTTTTTAGGTATAACTTATGTTAGCAGAATGAATAGGTGAATGTGACAAAGCACAGTGAGGATGGCATACATGAGGAAGATTCTATCTTCAACCATGCTGGAATGATTGTTGGTATCTGA
This sequence comes from Salvelinus sp. IW2-2015, assembly GCF_002910315.2. Classification (NCBI taxonomy): domain Eukaryota; kingdom Metazoa; phylum Chordata; class Actinopteri; order Salmoniformes; family Salmonidae; genus Salvelinus; species Salvelinus sp. IW2-2015. The sequence continues at coordinate 23,397 of NW_019945274.1, forward strand.
CGAATCCAGTACTGAATTACACAGAATTCCACCCGAGATAGTGCCACTTCCAGATGAAGTGAGATAATCCATTAGTTGCGGAAAAAATTTGGAATAAAAATAGGTATACATTGAAAGAGGTAGGAGAATATTAGGAAGGGTATTATTTTAACCTAATAATAGACCAGCTAAGATAGGGGAGTAGGCCATCGTTAAAATTTTCTCCACCAGAGTAAGGAGGAGTAATTAGCCTTTAAAGGTTGTCAAAAATTGTTCCCATGACATGACAGAGACTACTCTGAATGAAAATGTGTGAATTGGTATTCTGAGCTGCTGCATTTAATGGAAAAAGCTTTGCCTATAATACACATTTTAGGTAACCAGAGACTAGGCCAATGAAATAGACACAAATAGCAACAATGATCGTAAGATACATCGGGGTTTGAGTCATCAGCATAAAGTGAAACCCTTTGTTTTTATTGGCCTCTGAACACTCTCGTACATGTGGGTTGGATCTGAATGAATGTAACCTTGAGTTAATGAAGTATATCTGTAGAATGAGGATACCAGTTTGTGTGATTTTAAATCATCCCACTAATCAATCTCTCTGTTTGACAGAGACCATGTCCACAGACAGTACTATGCCAGCCCCAGCTCTCTGCCTCTTCCTCGATGGGCTTCGAGGGCCTGCCGGGCCGACGCAAGAAGAAGAACCAGCATCGAGACTAACGTCCGCGTGGCCCTGGAGAGAGCCTTCACGGTGAGAGACATGGACAGTCAGCGCATAGGAGAGGTTCAAACAACTCAATGCACCAAGTACACATGTCAATCAGGAGTCTCACCCGGGCAGACCTGTTAGTTTCTTATATACAAACATTATATTGCATATTTTAGCTTATTCATCATTCATATATTAACGTTTTGCTTCCTTATTGTGACCACCAATCTGGTTCATCATGTGACGACCAATACCTCAGAGCTTCTTCTCTCTAAGCTGAGACCTTGAAACTCAGATATTCCTTTCTCAAAACAAGGTTCTAGGGTACTGCCAAATTGCAGATACTGATAGTGAGGATTTATTCAATCAGTCATGTGAATGAACACAGAAATTGGGTCATTTAGAAAAGCACAAACATAAAAAGATGTCCACACAATATCACTGACCTAAGCCTTTCATAACAACTGTCATACAGGGAGACAGAAATCTTAAGCCTGACATAACATGTCTACACGGCTTTTCTGAGTTTTCTGCCCTCAGAAGAACACTTATCACCGTGATATCAGTGAGGTGATATAAGACTAGTGTCTGTTAGTTTAGTACTAATGTGTCCATCTCTGTCTTTCCCGTGTATCAGCAGAACCAGAAGCCTACCTCAGAGGAGATCCTGTGTATCGCGGACCAGCTCAGCATGGAGAAGGAGGTGATCCGCGTGTGGTTCTGCAACCGCCGCCAGAAAGAGAAGCGTATCAACCCCAACAGTGCCACCCCTCCCTTGCCCAGCCAGCTCCCCCAAGCCCCACCGACACACAAACCCCCCTGCTACAGCCCACACATGGTATGGCCTGACCCGCATGATCCCCCCCTCTCCCAACCTTAGCCATCACAATTCTCCCCCCTATATGAATGGTGTGTCCCGCATGTCATAGTGGATGTTCTTCTGCACCCRCTGTTCCAYTGTGCAGARGGTACTACCCAACCTGCATTGCTTTAGTGCTTTGCTATTACACGTTAATAATCCTATCCCATTTATCCTTTTTCTATTGGATACAGCTAAGTATAGATACTCTTTTAAATATACACTCTCCCCCTCTTTTTCTCTTTGTCTTTCTCGCCCGTCTCTCTATCAGATGTCCAGTCAGCTGTCCAGTCAGCTGTCCAGTCAGCTGTCCAGTCAGATGTCCAGTCAGATGTCCAGTCAGCTGTCCAGTCAGCTGTCCAGTCAGCTGTCCAGTCAGCTGTCCAGTCAGCTGTCCCAGGCAGTGACCAGCCTCAGTACCACATTGACCACCATGTCGTCGTTCTCCCCTCTGATCCCCAGTGGTCCCACCCACTCATCTCTCAGCTCCGCCTCCTCTCCAGTGACTCCTCCTCCTCCTCGCAGCACAGCCAGCCCAGCCCCTCCCAGCCACAGCACACTGAGTCTCAACACAGGGTGAGTATGCATACAAGTGTACACTGGGCCACTGTGCTTCACCATTGGTTCAGTACTCGGTTCACCTGCAGTTTGCAGCAGATGTTTATCACACCCACACATGATTGACACACACTGATCCGTGACACTGCTACTTCTGTGCAGCAGTACTTTCTAACCTGTGTGTGTGACTGTGTGTTTTGTGTCCACAGCTTATGGCGTTTGGGTAAAAAGAATGGTGACGTGTCTAACTACATCACCGATTTTGCTGCAAACTTGAGGTGAAGACAACAGAGACACACATACCTATACTGTACACCCACACACACACACACACACACACACACACTCTCTCTTACAGGAATATGATCGTCCGCACACCAACACAAGGTTCACAAGCAAGCATTTGGATTTGTAGCTCATAAAAACAAGATATGAATCAAGATGGTGTGTGTGTGTATCTGACCTGTGGGTTTCTCCTGCAGTGTGTCTGTGTTCAGGTCCCTGAGTCTGTCCTCTGTCTGTTCTGNAGTCATCAGCATAAAGTGAAACCCTTTGTTTGATGTTGCCTCTGAACACTCTCGTTACATGTGGGTTGGATCTGAATGAATGTAACCTTGAGTTAATGAAGTTATATCTGTAGAATGAGGATACCAGTTTGTGTGATTTTAAATCATCCCACTAATCAATCTCTCTGTTTGACAGAGACCATGTCCACAGACAGTACTATGCCCAGCCCCAGCTCTCTGTCCTCTTCCTCGATGGGCTTCGAGGGCCTGCCGGGCCGACGCAGGAAGAAAAGAACCAGCATCGAGACTAACGTCCGCGTGGCCCTGGAGAGAGCCTTCATCACGGTGAGAGACATGGACAGTCAGCGCATAGGAGAGGTTCCAACCAACTCAATGCACCAAGTACACATGTCAATCAGGAGCTCCACCCGGGGCAGCCCTGTTAGTTCTCTTATATACAAACACATTATATTTGCATATTTTAGCTTATTCATCATTCATAATTAACGTTTGCTTCCTTCATGTGACCGACCAATACTGGTTCATGCATGTGACGGACCAATACCTCATGAGGCTTCTTCTCTCTAAGCTGAGACCTTGAAACTCAGATATCCCTTTCTCAAAACAAGGTTCTGGGGCATACTGCCAAATTGCAGATACTGATGCACATGGAGTAATAAGGGTGATTACTGTGTGTGTTTGGGAATAGTTCTAAGTGAATGTGGTAGTAGCATAGGTAGTAACGACAGAAGAATCGTTGATATGAAAGAAGAGAGTATTATTTCCGAAAATGAGGCTATTCTATATGTATAGAAAGATACATATGGTGCATAGGTAGTAACAACAAGAGAATCGTTGAAGATGCACATGGAGTCAAATCAAATTTAATCAAATCAAATTTATTTATATAGCCCTTCTTACATCAGCTGATATCTCAAAGTGCTGTACAGAAACCCAGCCTAAAACCCCAAACAGCAAGCAATGCAGGTGTAGAAGCACCTGAGTAACAAGGGAGTAATAAGGGAGATTACTGAGTGTGTTTGGGAATAGTACTAAGTGAATGTGGATTTGAAAGTTGTGTGACTGATTTGTTCAGTCACTTGCATGAACACAGAAATTGGTTATTAGAAAAGCACAAACATAAAAATGTCCATCACAATATCACTGACATAAGGCCTTCATAACAGTGTCATACAGGAGACATAAATCTTAAGCTGACATAACATCTACACGGCTTGTTTTGTAGTTTCTGCCCTCAGAAGAACACTATAACACCGTGATATCAGTGAGGTGATAAGTATCTATTAGTACTAATGTGTCCATCTCTGTCTTTCCCGTGTATCAGCAGAACCAGAAGCCTACCTCAGAGGAGATCCTGTGTATCGCGGACCAGCTCAGCATGGAGAAGGAGGTGATCCGCGTGTGGTTCTGCAACCGCCGCCAGAAAGAGAAGCGTATCAACCCCAACAGTGCCACCCCTCCCTTGCCCAGCCAGCTCCCCCAAGCCCCACCGACACACAAACCCCCCTGCTACAGCCCACACATGGTATGGCCTGACCCGCATGATCCCCCCCTCTCCCAACCTTAGCCATCACAATTCTCCCCCCTATATGAATGGTGTGTCCCGCATGTCATAGTGGATGTTCTTCTGCACCCRCTGTTCCAYTGTGCAGARGGTACTACCCAACCTGCATTGCTTTAGTGCTTTGCTATTACACGTTAATAATCCTATCCCATTTATCCTTTTTCTATTGGATACAGCTAAGTATAGATACTCTTTTAAATATACACTCTCCCCCTCTTTTTCTCTTTGTCTTTCTCGCCCGTCTCTCTATCAGCTGTCCAGTCAGCTGTCCAGTCAGCTGTCCCAGGCAGTGACCAACCTCAGTACCACATTGACCACCATGTCGTCGTTCTCCCCTCTGACCCCCAGTGGTCCCACCCACTCATCTCTCAGCTCCGCCTCCTCTCCAGTGACTCCTCCTCCTCCTTGCAGTACAGCCAGCCCAGCCCCTCCCAGCCACAGCACACTGAGTCTCAACACAGGGTGAGTATGCACCTGCATACAAAGTGTACACTTTTGGAAACTGTGCTTCACCATTGGTTCAGTATTCGGTTCACCTGCAGTTTGCAGCAAATGTTTATCAGACCCACACATGATTGACACACACTGATCCGTGACACTGCTACTTCTGTGCAGCAGTACTTTCTAACCTGTGTGTGTGACTGTGTGTTTTGTGTCCACAGCTTATGGCGTTTGGGTAAAAAGAATGGTGACGTGTCTAACTACATCACCGATTTTGCTGCAAACTTGAGGTGAAGACAACAGAGACACACATACCTATACTGTACACCCACACACACACACACACACACACACACACTCTCTCTTACAGGAATATGATCGTCCGCACACCAACACAAGGTTCACAAGCAAGCATTTGGATTTGTAGCTCATAAAAACAAGATATGAATCAAGATGGTGTGTGTGTGTATCTGACCTGTGGGTTTCTCCTGCAGTGTGTCTGTGTTCAGGTCCCTGAGTCTGTCCTCTGTCTGTTCTGCTGCTAAACCTGCTTCTCTCTCTGTTTCTCCTCTGTATGTAAATGGGTTTCCTCCTGTGTGTGTGTGTGTGTGTATGTGTGTGTGTATGTAACACAGGAACAGTGTGATGGGAGTAAACACAGGGAACCAGGCTCTGAACCAAGCTCTCCTCAGCAACAACACTCTGGCTACTATACAAGGTGTGTTAGAGGGAGAGAGAGGTGTAGGGAAGGAGGGAAAAGAGAGGAAAAGGGAAATAAAGGAGGAAGAGAGAGAGACGGGGGGGAGAGAAAGTGGAGAGGGAGGGACAGTAATTTGAGGTACAAAGTGATAATAAAGGTAAGTAATGATAATGAATGCTAGACAGAAAGAATGACAGAGATGGTGAGAGGGACAGTTAGAGCTGATGAGATGAATGATAGATCATCTGATGGAAGAAACTGGAGAACTGGTGAGCAGGGCTATGACAGGGATGTCCCTAAACTCCAACATGTTCATCCCCATCTCTGTGTGTGTGTGTGTGTGTGTGTGTGTGTGTGTGTGTGTGTGTGTGTGTGTGTGTGTGTGTGTGTGTCTTTAGTCTGTCTTTCATTCTTTTTCTCTCATTCATCCACTTCTTCATTTAATCTCTATAGTAAAGTCTATAGTAAATGTAGTTATTTCACAGTAGGTATATTGACGTTAACTCTCATCTCTCTCCCTCCCTTCTCAGCCCTAGCAGCCAGTGGTGGCCAGCTGCCCCTTTCCAGTCTTGAGGGGGGCAGTAAGGTGTTGCTGGGTGGTGCAGGGGGGCAGGGAGGGGGTCTCCAGTCCTCCTTRTTCCTCAACCACCCCGCTTTCCTCCACATGGGCCAGAATCCTGGTGCTGGATTGGTCAGCGCTGCCGTAGCCAAAGCATCCCAGCCCTCCCCTTTCCCCTTCACCAGTAGCATAAGCCCCACCCCCTGCTCCCCCTCCCCTTGCTCCAGCCCCGCCTCTTCCTGCGACTACGATGAATTGGCGCACAGCCCATCCTCATTGGGAGYGGCTAAGATTGAGTGACACAGCCAAGCGCCAATCAGAGAGGAGGAGGAGAAAGGAGGAAACGACAACCTCGCCTTTCAACCAAAGCTATCTCTTTTCTCACTCTCGCCCTACACTCTCTCTCTCTCTCCCCCCCAGTCTTTCGATGCCAAAAATACACAGAATGAAAGAGAGGAGAGGGGGYGAGTCAGAAGTGAAAAGGGGGAGAAGGGGGGAAAGTGGAAGATTGAAACCAAAAATCTTTATCTATCCAAAGTGATGGAGGAGGCATCGTGGGACTGTTTAGTCAATACTGAGCGATATCGCACCTCTCCTTTCTGTCTCTCTTTCTTTCCCGGGAAAATAAACCAATGACAAACAGGAGTAGAGATGTGTGTCGAATCGTGTGAACCAAAAATGACAAAAATAAACATTACTGTGTGTTTTTAGGGAATGGTGGCAAGGACAGAAAAAAGAAGTGGATGATTTTTTTTGAAAAGCTGCAGGTCTGAAAGAGGAGGAGATGGGAGAAGGATTTTAAACCAAAAATGTACCTGAGGAGGAGAAGAGGAACACACGATGACAAAAAACAACAACCATACCAAAATCCCAGAAACCAAAAATACGGAAGGAAAAGCTTTATCCAAACTTGTACATACTGATCCTAACCAGGACCAGCACTCTGCTACACACACACACACACACACGATATCCACAGCCGATCACATTCATCCATCCTTCTGATTAGTCATCCACCCATCATGTCTGTCATAGTCTGTCACTCACATTCACTGCAATTATGTTGTTTCTGTGGGATATTTTAGATTGTTATAAATGGTTGATACTGAACGAGCCAAGCTTACAGGTGTGTAGTTTGTGTTTTCCTACCACTGCTTCTTTAAGTATCGTATCCTATCTCCCCCTTGCTTTCCAATAGTTGGAGTCTGTCATCGTCATCAATATCATCATCTTGTGCCATTTACTTCATGTTGTCAGAGATAATAAGAGACAAGAGGGAACAAGAGATCAGGCTTAGTGTAGCAGTTTCCAGCCTTGATAAAAACCTCTCTCTGTCGCCGTAATTACTCAACAAAATGACTCACTTGATGAAATAATATTAGACTTAGACTCAATGTAGTCCTTGTGAATGGCCAATCCACCATGATGACAGTATGAAATTGAGCATGATTGGAGATTGAAACTAGTAACATTGAGGCAAGAAAGAGGTAAATTAATAAAAATGTTAGTTTAGTCATGGACAGGTCTGTCTGATCTTGTCAATCAGCCATCTGTCTCGACGCGCAGTAGAGAAACAGAGATCAAAACCTGTTTAATGTTTAATATAGGTTGTTTTTATTGTTCATCCCTCCATCCATCCCATTTTCACTGTCATTTTCCACCCAAATCTGCCATTATTACACGTTTAAACCAAAGCATTTGTTACTCTTCAGAGGAGTCAGCCATGACATTAACACTCACATACTGTAGGGGTTGGGGACACACCCMAGCCCTCCCGCTGAACKCCCCTAGTTGACCCCTTCCATCTCCTTATGCCCGAGAGGGTCACTTCAAAAGGACAGAACCCTCACCCAACATAAAAGGGGTGCATACGGGGAGGGGATCGGATGGTGCGATGGGATCAAACATACAGAAAGAGGGYATGTTTTTGTAAGAGGATACCAAAAATACAAACCAAAAACGTCAGAAACAAACCAAAAAGAAACACAGCCAAATATGGATGGGGGGATGAGGGGAGGAGGACAAGGTTTTTACAGACTGGAGATGACACCTCTGTCTGTTATCCAACTAACTGGGCTTCAGTGGCCCTCTCTAAACTGTGTAGCACAGATGGACAGATGTATAGATAGGACAGACATCCTCCCTCTCCCCTGTCTTTCTTTCACTCCAAACTCAGCTCTTCTTCTCTGGTCCTGGATGGAGAAATCTCTAATGACCTCATTGAACTGAATCTTCAAAGTCAGTTTTTATTTTTCCTGTTTGTTGGTTTATTTAGTATTTGATTTGTTTGCTGTGTCTCTTGATGCTGTTTGTGTGCTGTTCTTTACTCATTTGGGATAATAACGTATTCGCTTGCTACAACAGCTCCTTATTTTTTCCTAGTTGTTCTAGAGATTTTTAATCAGGTGGTTGGAAAAATACTGTGAAAATTTTGCTTCCAGATTTTTATTAGATKAAAAAAAACTGACTGTCTTGGCAGAAAAAAGACACAGAAAAAGTCCAAAACAAGAGTTGAAAAGCAAAACGTGCAAACCAAACACCAAATACCAAACCAAACCAAACCAAACACCAAACCAAACCAAAAAGGCAGGGAGGGACTAGAGATGGTCTGACTGCCGTCCCTGCCGTTGCATTAGGGCTCACACTTATGATTGTGTCAATTTATCTGAAGTGTGTGRGTATGTGCATTGTGTGAGGGTGKGATATTGTGTGTGTGTGTGTGTGTGTTGTGTGTACACGTGTTCTAGAAAGAATTCAGTGGAGTTTACAAAGATGTCCTCCCTTGCACGTTTACCCCCATTATCACACACACACACACTTCGGCAAAAATTTACAGTAGAGTTTATAATGCATCCAAAGAGTATTTGGTTTGACACAGAAATACAGTTGTCAAATGAGAATCCTTAATGAACTAAACTATTTTAGATGTGGGGGTTTTAACCACGAGGTGAAACCTTTCCTCAACATTAACTCTTAGACGGAATGTATCTGTTAGTGCTTCTATAGATTTTGTAGAAAAAAAGATCTATGTTCTAATGCTTACTTATTGCTAATGTATTGAAAAACATACAAAAAATATCTTAAAAAACATTGATAATGACTTGATTTTAGACCAAAAATGTTACTCTCTCTTGATAWATATTTGGTTTATTTTTCTTTGTCGAATCATTTAGGACTTTTGATTGTACTATTTATTCATCTTAAGTTTGATTGATTTAAGRTTATATTGATTTCTTCTAACTATTTATTTGTTATTTATTTATTCTAGAGTCTTTTTACAGGGGATATATTTTGGGGTATATATTTCGAATATATATTACGGGGCTGTGACCAAAAATCCTGCTGAAGTACCTGCTCACCTCTTCAAACCAGYTACATGCAACCACAGGTCTCACGGGGCCTAGGAGAACATGGTCATGTTTGGCCACAGACTGCGACTACTCTTAAAGCTCTTAACGGGGTGGGGGTGAGCTCACTGAGACTCTTTTCAAACGGATGGGGTAAGCTTACAGGGGCCAGCACTGTGTCTACTTCAGTACGACCACCTAACAGCGTTTTCTCAGGCATTGCAGGGCAGGGAAAGGTCATGGGAATAGGAACGTCAGCTTCATATTGATGTAAATTTGAGCAACTCAATGTTTTCAGGTGTTGAATGCTGTCTTTCCTAAATATGGGGTTAATTGTCCTAATGGTAATGATATTACTAGTGATGTCCTTATTGTATTATCGATGAGTAATGACTGGTGAGATGAGAGGGACAGAGCATCTGGGTGTTTCTGGCTTTATGTGCTGTCTTGTGATGTTGTGTTTAGTTGAAGTGGGGATAGGGAGCCTCAGTAGGGTTCTACAGCCTTACTACAGTCCAGGATTGTTACTGGAGACCCACACCCAGGTGGGATCAAACCAGTCATGAGTGAAACTTTTAAAACATTGTATTAATAAATCTCAAAGCTTWAGAACTGGAGTTTGTTCCCATTACGATGTATACCATATACTTTGGACGGATCAGGTTAGAGGGATTTATATCCCGGATGTACATGTAGTCAATGCTGCCTATAAGCTAGTATATTGTATGTTTGAATATAGCCCAACGGTTCTGGAAGAGAGCTCTGCTGACAGGGATGGTCAGGCAGGCAGATTGTTCTTAAAGATACAGTGCTGTTCCCTCACAACCTCTCCTCTCCTCATGAGAAATACACTGAAAGCTTTAAACAGCTACCAAACCAAAAAACTAGTTAGAAGATGCATTGACTGGGGCAAAGGAACATGACAGAGGGACTTGTTTTCTTTTCTTTCTGTTTTTACTTTTCTTAATGTTGTTAGATTTTGTTTTCCACATCTACTGTAGGATGTTAAAGAGAGATATACCTCATATACTCTGATGATAAACCAAATAGATGAAAGCTTTTTTTTAAAGCGGGGTTCGTGTGGGGATCGGGGTGTGGGGTGGGACTGTGTGTACGTGTGTGTGTGAGTGTGACCATGGATGGCCAGAGCGAGGTTTGGGTCCGGCATAGTTCAAAGGTAAATAATGGGGTCAGAGGTCACATTTCCTGTGCCCCGTCCTAATCAGGAGACATTTTGGGTAMCAAGTTGTATGCCAGCCCTCTCGCTGTGGTTCCCAGTCCACTCCCCCACACACCTCCCTCTCKGTCTGGTCTGAAGAACAACCCCCCGCTCTGTACAGCCCTCTCTCCATCCCCCTCTCCCATTCTGCTCCCTCCCTGCTGAAACAAAACACTCTCCAAGTARAYGTTTTCCATAGGCACAGATCTAGMATCAGCTTACCTTCCTCCAAATCCTAATCTTAACCATTGAGGGCACATAACACTGGCCTTAGYTCAGTGTCTATGGAGCAACTTTGTCCTACTCCTTAACACAAAGCTTTATTACAGGGGCTAGCCTCTGGGTACCCAGCGTCTTTAGGTTATTGACTGGATGTTGTGTCCGTCAGAGATGTGTGTGGCAGRGAGCGCAGAGWGGTAGGTGACTGGGGAAGGGCTGAGACTGTGGTCGCTAGGTGACGCATGCATACACTCCCCCAAGGTGGAAGTCCCTYTTTRTCCCTTGCTCTTTCCTTCTATAATGAGGTGTAGATCAGTTTAGGTCCTCTACATCCTGGTAGGATGCTTCTGTGGATCTCAGGGTCTTAGGGATCACATGTAAAGTGTAYGTCCTTTCAGTAGGGATACCCCCCCAAGAGAATGATACCAAAGTTTATGCCCCACTGTTGGATARGGCACCATGCACTCACTCCCTAAAACCCTGCTGTTTACCAGTGTCTGCACTGTTGGAGCTAGGAACATAAGCATTTCGCTACACCTGTGATAACATCTGCAAAATATGTGTACGCGACAAATAAAATGTGCTTTGTCCATTCAGAGACTACACCTCTCCTATAGACTGAGTAGTCACCTGGCCATAGGTGCAGATCTAGGATCTGTTAACCTTTCCCAAATCATAGCTATTAGTGTAGGGAGAACACAAAACTGACCTTAGATTAGCACCTAGAGGCAACAAATCCTACTCCCTCTACTATAGCCTGGGTCAACATTATCACAGCAGAGTTTAGTCTGGAAGAACATCTCCAGACTTTTTTGGCATTAATCATGTTGTACATTTGTACAGTCTGAACATCACAACATTGATTCAGTTCATGGATTAATTCCTTGTAGTCTCAGCGTAGCACCTTAGCAACCGTGTCAAACGAGAAACAAAGGAAACTGTGAAATGTAGGAATCGATATTGAAACCTGGACTCAAGGATAGACGTAACATAGTAAATGTAAATCCGAGACAGTGTAATTAGTACATGTTACGTTTGGTATGAGACCAGGCTGGAATGTATTTAAATTTGAGCAGAACAGGCAATGATTAACAGTTTACTGATAGATGACAGAACATAGTGTAGATGTCAAGGCAGGAGAAAGCAAAGGGGGACAAAAAGACAAGATCAGGAGCAAAGAAAACAAAAAAGGAGGATGACTGATATTCCTCAAACCTACTCACTTCCATACTTCCTCTCTTTCATCCTTTCTTCTGTCTTCATTCTCTCTCTTGTACAATACAGCTTCAGTCCAAAGTTCCTTAAGCAAGACAGCAAAGTCCGATCGTACAGAATAAAACCAAAGAGTTCGACATTCCTCCTCTCTTTCACAGACAGCCACTGCATCCCTCTTTCTTTCTCTCCTTTCTGTCTATTCATCTCTTTTCTGCTTCAACCCCGTCACCTAGTAATCCAGTTTCTGACCTCAGCTATATCAATGATGATAATAATAATAATAATAATAATAATGATGATTAAGATAATGATAAAAATGTATATTTTTAAGTATTTGTCATTGGAAAATTACCTTAAGCTTCTCGTAAATATGATGACGACAATGAAGACGTTAATGACGTTTCTCTTGGTATCTCTGTAGTTGTTCTGATCTTTTTTGAGTTTCGTCCTTTTTGCTCGTGCTGCCAGAGTAATTCTGATGATCCCATGATCCTCTCGGAGTTTGCTGACCCTGTCCTTTTAGTTCTGTCTGTCTGTCCCTTACCACTGTCTGTATTCCTGTCTGTCTGTTTGGATTCCATGTCGCTCTCTGTGTTCGTTGGGCAGAGGGAAGAGCTACATGTTACAACCGAAAATGTGATGTTTGTGGGAGAATTCTGTACGAGTCGTTAAGGAGAGTTTTTCCAGGGATTTCCAGTCTTCTTTGGTGGTTTGTGGGGAGGGGTTAATAAACGGAGGGGGGAGGGAAAACTGTCATAACTGCTATAACTGTTCTGTGGAAATAAGTCCCCAAGATGTAGATGTGTGTGTGTGTGTGTGCGCGCGCCTCAAAATGTATTTCATCTGTTAGATAAGCAACAGGTTTGTAAACATTGGCTTGATTGGGGATTTACTGTTAGTCAACATGTAGTTAATTTCCCTCTGTCTGACCTTCAACCTTTGTTGTTTGTTTCCCTATCCGTTTTAGTGTGTGTGTGTCCTCATCCTCTCTCCCATCATTTGTTCTACCATCCTGTGTCTTACATCATGTGAGCAGTCCTCCTCTGTTCTCTCCCTTKTCTCTCTCTCCCTCCCTTCTTCCTTGTGGTAGCAACTTAGCCTTTTACTGTGTTTATCTTTAAAACAAAAACAAAAAACAAGAAAAATATCTATTTTTGTTCATAGTACAGTGTTGTTCATTTAAAGTCATTTTTGTAACTGAAAGTGTTTCATTCATCCAAATAAAAACAGGAGACAAAAACTGTACAGATGATCCTGGCCTCTGGTGTGTTTAAAACAGTACACTCTAATATCTCTAGATCACTTTCTCATCTCTATTATAGCTCTTGTTTTAGAATGTTTGTCTGGCATTGTTTTGTTCTAGCACTGTGATAACCCTGAAGGTCTTAAAGGAAATTCAGCTCAACATGCTCTAGCAGTAGGCCACCACTAGGTGTCAGCTCAACATGCTCTAGCAGTAGTGCGTTGCTTGCGCACACACACGTCGCTGACTCGCTCTGGTCGCATTCGTTAGTGCCAGCCCCCAGAAGTCTGGGCATTATGTAACACGGTTTAAACCAAAGGGCACTTTTTACCTGTGGCGTTGTGTCGTCAGGCCAGGAGTCAGCCATGGAAGTTAACACTACAATACTGGTGGGGTTGGGAACACACCTAGGGCCCTCCGGGAACCCCCTAGTAGTTAAGCCTTCCATCTCCTTATGCCTGGGAGATCACTCAAAAGGAAAACCCTCACTCTCACAAAAAGGGGTGCATACGGAGGGATCACGATGGTGCGATGGGATCAAACATAACAGAAAGAGGGGATGTTTTTGTAAGAGGATACCAAAAATACAAACCAAAAACCGTCAGAAACAAACCAAAAAGAACACAACCAATATGGATGGGGGGGATGAGGGAGGAGGACAAGTGTAGGTTTTTGGAGCTGACACCTCCATCTGTATCCCAATCTAGCCCTCTCTAAACTGTGATGGACAGATGTATGGATAGATGATGGATAATAGGACAGATTTCCTCCCTCCCCCCTGTCTTTCTTTCACTCCAAACTCAGCTCTTCTTCTCTGGTCCTGGATGGAGAAATCTCTAATGACCTCATTGAACTGAATCTTCTAAGTCAGTTTTTTACTGTTCTGTGTTGGTTTATTTAGTATTTGATTTGTTTGTTGCTGTTCTCTTGATGCTGTTTATGTGTTGTTCTTTACTCATTTGGGAAATAACGTATTCATTGCTACAACAGCTCCTTATTTTTTCCTAGTTGTTCTAGAGATTTTATCAGGTGGTTGGAAAAATACTGTGATTTTGCTTCCAGATTTTTATAGATAATAAAAAAATGACTGTCTGCGAAAAAAGACACAGAAAAAGTCCAAAACAAGTTGAAAAGCAAAACGTGCAAACAAACACACACAAATCACCAAACCCAAACAAAAAGGGCGAGAAGAACTAGAGATGGTCCAACTGCCGTCTGCCCGTTGCATTAGGGCTCACACTTATGAATTGTGTAATTTATCTGAATGTGTGCGTATGTACGTTGTGTGATGGGTGTGATATTGTGGTGTGTGTGTGTGTGTGTGTGTGTGTGTGTGTGTGTGTGGTTGTGTGTGTGTGTGTGTGTGTGTTGTGTGTGTGTTGTGTGTGTTGTGTGTTACACGCTTATAGAAAGAATTCAGTGGAGTTTACAAAGATGTCTCTCTTGCACGTTTACCCCCTTACACCCACACACAACACACTCGTACTTTACACACACACACACACACACACACACACACACACACACACACACACACACACACACACACCAACACACACACACACACACACACACACACACACTACTGTACACACACACACACACACACAACACAACACATACACTTCAGCAAAAAATTTAGTAGAGTTTTATAATGCATCCAAAGAGTTTTGGTTTGACACAGAAATACAGTTGTCAAATGAGAATCCTTAATGAACTAAACTATTTTAGATGTGGGGTTTAACCAGAGGTGAAACCTTTCTCAACATAACTCTTAGACAAGGTATGTGAGTGCTTATATCCTAGATTAGAAAAAAAGATCTATGCTAATGCTTACTTTTGCTAATGTTAGTGAAAACATTACATAAAAATCTTGAGAAAAGACTAGTAGATGATTACTTATTAGATTAGAACCAAAAATACTCTTAATATTGGTTATTTTTCTTTTGCGAATTCAATTTAGACT
Organism: Salvelinus sp. IW2-2015; assembly: GCF_002910315.2. NCBI lineage: Eukaryota > Metazoa > Chordata > Actinopteri > Salmoniformes > Salmonidae > Salvelinus > Salvelinus sp. IW2-2015. The sequence goes on from NW_019945274.1 coordinate 38,511, forward strand.
TTGATTGAAATTTACTATATCGATTTATATTGAGTTATTGATTTAAAGTTTTATATTTGTTAATTTTTCTAACTATTTTATTTGTTATTTATTTATTCTAGAGTCTTTTTACAGGGGATATATTTTGGGGTATATACAGTGGGGCAAAAAAGTATTTAGTCAGCAGCACAATTGTGCAGTTCTCCCACTTAAAAAGATGAGAGAGGCCTGTAATTTTCATCATAGTACACTTCAACTATGACAGACAAAATGAGAAAAAGAATCCAGAAAATCCACATGTGAGGATTTTTAATGAATTTATTTGACAAATTATGGTGGAAAATAAGTATTTGGTCAATAACAAAGTTTATCTCAATACTTTGTTATATACCCTTTGTTGGCAATGACAGAGGTCAAACGTTTTCTGTCAGTCTTCACAAGGTTTTCACACACTGTTGCTGGATTTTGGCCCATTCCTCCATGCAGATCTCTCTAGAGCAGTGATGTTTTGGGGCTGTTGCTGGGCAACACAGACTTTCAACTCCCTCCAAAGATTTTCTATGGGTGAGATCTGGAGACTGCTAGGCCACTCAGGACCTTGAAATGCTTCTTACGAAGCCACTCCTTCGTTGCCCGGCGGTGTGTTTGGATCATAGTCATGCTGAAAGACCCAGCCACGTTTCATCTTCAATGCCCTTGCTGATGGAAGGAGGTTTTCACTCAAAATCTCACGATAATGGCCCATTCATTCTTTCCTTTACACGGATCAGTCGCCTGGTCCCTTTGCAGAAAAAACAGCCCCAAAGCATGATGTCCCCCCCATGCTTCACAGTAGGTTGGTGTTCTTTGGATGCAATCAGCATTCTTTGTCCTCCAAACACGACGAGTTGAGATTTACCAAAAAGTTATATTGGTTCAACTGACCATATGACATTCTCCCAATCTTCTTCTGGATCATCCAAATGCTCTCTAGCAAACTTCAGACGGGCCTGGACATGTACTGGCTTAAGCAGGGGCACACGCATACCACCCTGCATACCACTGGCTTTGCTTCTGAAGCTAAGCAGGGTTGTCCTGGTGCAGTACCCTGGATGGGAGACCAAATGCTGGCTGGAAGTGATGTGGAGGCCAGTAGGAGGCACTCTTTCCTCTGGTCTAAACAAAGATCCAATGCCCAGGGCCAGTGATTGGGGACACTGCTCGTGTGTAGGGTGCTGTCTTGCGATGGGATGTTAAACGGGTGTCCTGACTCTCTGAGGTCATTAAAGATCCATGGCACTTATCGTAAGAGTAGGGTGTTAACCCCGGTGTCCTGGCTAAATTCCCAAATCTGGCCTCAACCATCCGTCACCTATATCATCCCAGTTTACAATTGGCTCATTCATCCCCCTCCTCTCCCCTGTAACTATTCCCCAGGTTGTTGCTGCAAATGAGAATGTGTTCTCATTCAACTTACCTGGTAAAATATACGATAATAAAATGAAATAAAAAATAAACACGTCTGCGCTGCAGGATTTGAGTCCCCTGGCGGCGTAGTGTGTTACTGATGGTGGCTTTGTTACTTTTGGTCCCAGCTCTCTGCAGGTCATTCACTAGGTCCCCCCGTGTGGTTCTGGGATTTTTGCTCCACCGTTCTTGTGATCATTTTGACCCCACGGGTGAATCTTGCGTGGAGCCCCAGATCGAGGGAGATTATCAGTGGTTTGTATGTCTTCCATTTCCTAATAATGCCCACAGTTGATTTCTTCAAACCAAACTGCTTACCTATTGCAGATTCTGTCTTCCCAGCCTGGTGCAGGTTACAATTTTGTTTCTGGCATCCTTTGACAGTCTCTTGGTCGTTGCCATAGTGGAGTTTGGAGTGTGACTGTTTGAGGTTGTGGACAGGTGTCTTTTATACTGATAACAAGTTCAATACAGGTGCCATTAATACAGGTAACGAGTGGAGGACAGAGGAGCCTCTTAAAGAAGAAGTTACAGGTC
>NW_019945274.1:40497-48570 GCF_002910315.2 Salvelinus sp. IW2-2015
GCTACAGGTAAACCACTAGGTGTCAGCTCAACATGCTCTAGCATAGGCCACCACTAGGTGTCAGCTCAACATGCTCTAGCAGTAGGCCACCACTAGGTGTCAGCTCAACATGCTCTAGCAGTAGGCCACCACTAGGTGTCAGCTCAAACATGGTCTAGCAGGTAGGGCCACCTCTAGGTGTCAGCTCAACATGCTCTAGCAGTAGGCACCACTACAGGTGTCAGCTCAACATGCTCTAGCAGTAGCCACCACTAGGTGTCAGCTCAACATGCTAGCAGTAGGCCACACTAGGTGTCAGCTCAACATGTCTAGCAGTAGCCACCTCTAGGTGTCAGCTCAACATGCTCTAGCAGTAGGCCACCACTAGGTGTCAGCTCAACATGCTCTTAGCAGTAGCCACCACTAGGTGTCAGCTCAACATGCTCTAGCAGTAGGAGCCACTAGGTGTCAGCTCAACATGCTCTAGCAGTAGGCCACCACTAGGTGTCAGCTCAACATGCTCTAGCAGTAGGCCACCACTAGGTGTCAGCTCAACATGCTCTAGCAGTAGGCTACCACTAGGTGTCAGCTCAACATGCTCTAGCAGCATAGGCCACACACTAGGTGTCAGCTCAACATGCTCTAGCAGTAGCCACACTAGGTGTCAGCTCACAATGCTCTAGCAGTAGGCACCACTAGGTGTCACCGCTTCAACATGCTCTAGCAGATCCACCATAGGCACCACTCAGCTACCCTAGGTGTCAGCTCAACATGCTCTAGCAGACCGACCTAGGTGCCACCCAGCCTTTAGCTAACACCTGTGTCACAGCTCATACATGCTCTAGCAGCTAGCCACCACTAGGTGTCAGCTCAACATGCTCTAGCAGTAGGCCACCACATAGGTGTCAGCTCAACATGCTCTAGCAGTAGCACCTAGGTGTCAGCTCAACATGCTCTAGCAGTAGGCCACACTAGGTGTCAGCTCAACATGCTCTAGCAGTAGCCACCACTAGGTGTCAGGCTCAACATGCTCTAGCAGTAGGCCACCACTAGGTGTCAGCTCAACATGCTCTAGCAGTAGCCACCACTAGGTGTCAGCTCAACATGCTCTAGCAGTAGCCTACTCTAGGTGTCAGCTCAACATGCTCTAGCAGTAGGCCACCACTAGGTGTCAGCTCAACATGCTCTAGCAGTAGGCCACCACTAGTGGTCAGCTCAACATGCTCTAGCAGTAGCCACCACTAGGTGTCAGCTCAACATGCTCTAGCAGTAGGCCACCACTAGGTGTCAGCTCAACATGCTCTAGCAGTAGGCCACCACTAGTGTCAGCTCAACATGCTCTAGCAGTAGCACCTCTAGGTGTCAGCTCAACATGCTCTAGCAGTAGGCCACCACTAGGTGTCAGCTCAACATGCTCTAGCAGTAGCACCACTAGGTCAGCTCAACATGCTCTAGCAGTAGGCCACCACTAGGTGTCAGCTCAACATGCTCTAGCAGTAGGCCACCACTAGGTGTCAGCTCAACATGCTCTAGCAGTAGGCCACCACTAGGTGTCAGCTCAACATGCTCTAGCAGTAGACCACTAGGTGTCAGCTCAACATGCTCTAGCAGTAGGCCACCACTAGGTGTCAGCTCAACATGCTCTAGCAGTAGGCCACCACTAGGTGTCAGCTCAACATGCTCTAGCAGTAGCCACCACTAGTGTCAGCTCAAAACTGCTTAGCATAGCTCAGACCTACCTCTAGGTGTCAGCTCAACATGCTCTAGCAGATAGGCCACACTAGTGTCAGCTCAACATGCCTAGCAGTAGCCACACTCTAGGTGTCAGCTCAACATGCTCTAGCAGTAGCCTACCTCTAGGTGTCAGCTCAACATGCTCTAGCAGTAGCCTACCTCTAGGTGTCACTCAACATGCTCTAGCAGTAGCCTACCTCTAGGTGTCAGCTCAACATGCTCTAGCAGTAGGCCACCACTAGGTGTCAGCTCAACATGCTCTAGCAGTAGCCACCCTAGGTGTCAGCTCAACATGCCTCTAGCAGTAGCCACCCTAGGTGTCAGCTCAACTACTCTAGCAGTAGGCCTACCTCTAGGTGTCAGCTCAACATGCTCTAGCAGTAGGCCACCACTAGGTGTCAGCTCAACATGCTCTAGCAGTAGGCCACCACTAGGTGTCAGCTCAACATGCTCTAGCAGTAGGCCACCACTAGGTGTCAGCTCAACATGCTCTAGCAGTAGCCTACCTCTAGGTGTCAGCTCAACATGCTCTAGCAGTAACCACCCTAGGTGTCAGCTCAACATGCTCTAGCAGTAGGCCACCACTAGGTGTCAGCTCAACATGCTCTAGCAGTAGAGCCAACCACTAGGTGTCAGCTCAACATGCTCTAGCAGTAGCCACCACTAGGTGTCAGCTCAACATGCTCTAGCAGTAGCCTACTCTCAGGTTCAGCCAACATGCTCTTACAGTAGGCCACCACTATAGTGTCAGCTCAAATCGTCTAGCAAGAGGGCACACTAGGTGTCAGCTCAACATGCTCTAGCAGTAGCCTACCTCTAGGTGTCAGCTCAACATGCTCTAGCAGTAGGCCACCACTAGGTGTCAGCTCAACATGCTCTAGCAGTAGCCACCACTAGGTGTCAGCTCAACATGCTCTAGCAGTAGCCACCACAGGTGTCAGCTCAACATGCTCTAGCAGTAGCCACCACTAGGTGTCAGCTCAACATGCTCTAGCGTAGGCCACCACTAGGTGTCAGCTCAACATGCTCTAGCAGTAGGCCACCACTAGGTGTCAGCTCAACATGCTCTAGCAGTAGCCCACTACTAGGTGTCAGCTCAACATGCTCTAGCAGTAGCCTACCCTAGGTGTCAGCTCAACATGCTCTAGCAGTAGGCCACCACTAGGTGTCAGCTCAACATGCTCTAGCAGTAGGCCACACTTAGGTGTCAGCTCAACATGCTCTAGCAGTAGCCACCACTAGGTGTCAGCTCAACATGCTCTAGCAGTAAGCCACCACTAGGTGTCAGCTCAACATGCTCTAGCAGTAGCCACCACTAGGTGTCAGCTCAACATGCTCTACAGTAGGCCACCACTAGGTGTCAGCTCAACATGCTCTAGCAGTAGGCCACCACTAGGTGTCAGCTCAACATGCTCTAGCAGTAGGGCCACCACTAGGTGTCAGCTCAACATGCCTTAGCAGTAGCCTACCTCTAGGTGTCAGCTCAACATGCTCTAGCAGTAGGCCACACCTAGGTGTCAGCTCAACATGCTCTAGCAGTAGGCCACCACTAGGTTCAGCTCAACATGCTCTAGCAGTAGGCCACCCTAGGTGTCAGCTCAAACATGCTCTAGCAGTAGCCTACCTCTAGGTGTCAGCTCAACAAAACTCTAGCAGTAGCCACCCTAGGTGTCAGCTCAACATGCTCTAGCAGTAGGCACCACTAGGTGTCAGCTCAACATGCTCTAGCAGTAGGCCCACCTAGGTGTCAGCTCACATGCTCTAGCAGTAGGCCACCACTAGGTGTCAGCTCAACATGCTCTAGCAGTAGGCACCACTAGGTGTCAGCTCAACATGCTCTAGCAGTAGCCTACCTCTAGGTGTCAGCTCAACATGCTCTAGCAGTAGGCCACCACTAGGTGTCAGCTCAACATGCTCTAGCAGTAAGCCACCACTAGGTGTCAGCTCAACATGCTCTAGCAGTAGGCCACCACTAGGTGTCAGCTCAACATGCTCTAGCAGTAGGACCACCACTAGGTGTCAGCTCAACATGCTCTAGCAGTAGCACCACTAGGTGTCAGCTCAACATGCTCTAGCAGTAGGCCACCACTAGGTGTCAGCTCAACATGCTCTAGCAGTAGGCCACTACTAGGTGTCAGCTCAACATGCTCTAGCAGTGGCCTACCTCTAGGTGTCAGCTCAACATGCTCTAGCAGTAGCCACCACTAGGTGTCAGCTCAACATGCTCTAGCAGTAAGGCCACCACTAGGTTGTCAGCTCAACATGCTCTAGCAGTAAGCCACACTAGGTGTCAGCTCAACATGCTCTAGCAGGAGCCACACTAGGTGTCAGCTCAAACATGCTCTAGCAGTAGGCCACCACTAGTGTCAGCTCAACATGCTCTAGCAGTAGGCCACCACTAGGTGTCAGCTCAACATGCTCTAGCAGTAGGCCACCACTAGGTGTCAGCTCAACATGCTCTAGCAGTAAGCCACCACTAGGTGTCAGCTCAACATGCTTTAGCAGTAGCCACCTCTAAGGTCAGGCTCAACATGCTCTAGCAGTAGGCCACTACTAGGTGTCAGCTCAACATGCTCTAGCAGTAGGCCACCACTAGGTGTTCAGCTCAACATGCTCTAGCAGTAGCCACCCTAGGTGTCAGCTCAACATGCTCTAGCAGTAGCCTACCTCTAGGTGTCAGCTCAACATGCTCTAGCAGTAGCCTACCTCTAGGTGTCAGCTCAACATGCTCTAGCAGTAGCCACCTCTAGGTGTCAGCTCAACATGCTCTAGCAGTAGGCACCACTAGGTGTCAGCTCCACATGCTCTAGCAGTAGGCCACCACTAGGTGTCAGCTCAACATCTCTAGCAGTAGGCCACACTAGGTGTCAGCTCAACATGCTCTAGCAGTAGGCTACCACTAGGTGTCAGCTCAACATGCTCTTAGCAGTAGGCCACACCTAGGGTGTCAGCTCAACATGCTCTAGCAGTAGGCCACCACTAGGTGTCAGCTCAACATGCTCTAGCAGTAGGCACCACTAGGTGTCAGCTCAAACATGCTCTAGCAGTAGCCTACCTCTAGGTGTCAGCTCAACATGCTCTAGCAGTAGGCCACACTAGTGTTCAGCTCAACATGCTCTAGCAGTAGGCCACCACTAGGTGTCAGCTCAACATGCTCTAGCAGTAGCCACCACAGGTGTCAGCTCAACATGCTCTAGCAGTAGTCGTAGCCCTCTAGGTGTCAGCTCAAACATGCCGGCTCTGTGAGAGCCAGAAATCTTGCTTGTTTGTAGGTGACCAAATACTTATTTTCCACCATAATTTGCAAATAAATTCATAAAAAATCCTACAATGTAATTTTCTGGAGTTTTTTTCTCATTTTGTCTGTCATAGTTGAAGTGTACCTATGATGAAAATTACAGGCCTCTCTCATCTTTTTAAGTGGGAGAACTTGCACAATTGGTGGCTGACTAAATACTTTTTTGCCCCACTGTATTTAGAATATATATTACGGGGCTGTGACCAAAAATCCTGCTGAAGTACCTTCTCACCTTCAAACCAGATACATGCAACCAGAGGTCTCACGGGGCCTAGGAGAACATGGTCATGTTTGGCCACAGACTCACTGCGACTACTCTTAAAGCTCTTAACGGGGTGGGGGTGAGCTCACTGAGACTCTTTTCAAACGGATGGGGTGAGCTTACAGGGGGCAGCACTGTGTCTACTTCAGTACGACCACCTAACAGCGTTTTCTCAGGCATTGCAGGGCAGGGAAAGGTCATGGGAATAGGAACGTCAGCTTCATATTGATGTACATTTGAGCAATTCAATGTTTTCAGGTGTTGAATGCTGTCTTTCCTAAATATGGGGTTAATTGTCCTAATGGTAATGATATTACTAGTSATGTCCTTACTGTATTATTGATGAGTAATGACTGGTGAGATGAGAGGGACAGAGCATCTGGGTGTTTCTGGCTTTATGTGCTGTCTTGTGATGTTGTGTTTAGTTGAAGTGGGGATAGGGAGCCTCAGTAGGGTTCTACAGCCTTACTACAGTCCAGGATTGTTACTGGAGACCCACACCCAGGTGGGATCAAACCAGTCATGAGTGAAACTTTTAAAACATTGTATTAATAAATCTCAAAGCTTTAGAACTGGAGTTTGTTCCCATTACGATGTATACCATATACTTTGGACGGATCAGGTTAGAGGGATTTATATCCCGGATGTACATGTAGTCAATGCTGCCTATAAGCTAGTATATTGTATGTTTGAATATAGCCCAACGGTTCTGGAAGAGAGCTCTGCTGACAGGGATGGTCAGGCAGGCAGATTGTTCTTAAAGATACAGTGCTGTTCCCTCACAACCTCTCCTCTCCTCATGAGAAATACACTGAAAGCTTTAAACAGCTACCAAACCAAAAAACTAGTTAGAAGATGCATTGACTGGGGCAAAGGAACATGACAGAGGGACTTGTTTTCTTTTCTTTCTGTTTTTACTTTTCTTAATGTTGTTAGATTTTGTTTTCCACATCTACTGTAGGATGTTAAAGAGAGATATACCTCATATACTCTGATGATAAACCAAATAGATGAAAGCTTTTTTTTAAAGCGGGGTTCGTGTGGGGATCGGGGTGTGGGGTGGGACTGTGTGTACGTGTGTGTGTGAGTGTGACCATGGATGGCCAGAGCGAGGTTTGGGTCCGGCATAGTTCAAAGGTAAATAATGGGGTCAGAGGTCACATTTCCTGTGCCCCGTCCTAATCAGGAGACATTTTGGGTATCAAGTTGTATGCCAGCCCTCTCGCTGTGGTTCCCAGTCCACTCCCCCACACACCTCCCTCTCCGTCTGGTCTGAAGAACAACCCCCCGCTCTGTACAGCCCTCTCTCCATCCCCCTCTCCCATTCTGCTCCCTCCCTGCTGAAACAAAACACTCTCCAAGTARAYGTTTTCCATAGGCACAGATCTAGGATCAGCTTACCTTCCTCCAAATCCTAATCTTAACCATTGAGGGCACATAACACTGGCCTTAGATCAGTGTCTATGGAGCAACTTTGTCCTACTCCTTAACACAAAGCTTTATTACAGGGGCTAGCCTCTGGGTACCCAGCGTCTTTAGGTTATTGACTGGATGTTGTGTCCGTCAGAGATGTGTGTGGCAGTGAGCGCAGAGAGGTAGGTGACTGGGGAAGGGCTGAGACTGTGGTTGCTAGGTGACGCATGCATACACTCCCCCAAGGTGGAAGTCCCTATTTTTCCCTTGCTCTTTCCTTCTATAATGAGGTGTAGATCAGTTTAGGTCCTCTACATCCTGGTAGGATGCTTCTGTGGATCTCAGGGTCTTAGGGATCACATGTAAAGTGTAAGTCCTTTCAGTAGGGATACCCCCCCAAGAGAATGATACCAAAGTTTATGCCCCACTGTTGGATACGGCACCATGCACTCACTCCCTAAAACCCTGCTGTTTACCAGTGTCTGCACTGTTGGAGCTAGGAACATAAGCATTTCACTACACCCGCGATAACATCTGCAAAATATGTTTATGCAACCAATAAAATGTGATTTGTCCATTTAGAGATTACACCTCTCCTATAGACTGAGTAGTCACCTGGCCATAGGCACAGGCACAGATCTAGGATCTGTTAACCTTTCCCTAATCATAACTATTAGTGTAGGCAGAACACAAAACTGACCTTAGATCAGCACCTAGAGGCAACAAATCCTACTCCCTCTACTATAGCCTGGGTCAACATTATCACAGCAGAGTTTAGTCTGGAAGAACATCTCTCCAGACTTTTTTGGCATTAACCATTTTGTACATTTGTACATTCTGAACATCACAACATTGATTCAGTTCATGGATTAATTCCTTGTAGTCTCAGCGAAYCACCTCAGGAACTGTGTCAAACGAGAAACAAAGGAAACTGTGAAATGTAGGAATCGATATTGCAACCTGGACTCAGGCATAGACGTAACATAGTAAAAATAAATATGGGACAATGAAATTAGTATGATATGTTACGTTTGGTATGAGACCAAGCTGGAATTTATTTAAATTGGAGCAGAACAGGCAATGATTAACAGTTTACTGATAGATGACAGAACATAGTGTAGATGTCAAGGCAGGAGAAAGCAAAGGGGGACATAAAGACAATAGCAAAGAAAACAAAAAAGAGGATGACTGATATTCCTCAAACCTACTCACTTCCACACTCCCTCTCTTTTATCCTTTCTTCTGTCTTCATTCTCCCTCTTGTACAATACAGCTTCAGTCCAAAGTTCCTTAAGCAAGACAGCAAAGTCCGATCGTACAGAATAAAACCAAAGAGTTCGACATTCCTCCTCTCTTTCACAGACAGCCACTGCATCCCTCTTTCTTT
>NW_019945274.1:48903-50867 GCF_002910315.2 Salvelinus sp. IW2-2015
CAGTTCCATGTTCCAGTGAGAGCAGCCCGCCCCTAGACTGACACTGCTACTGGCCTGTCACAGTATGACACATAGCTGAACCACCCACAGACCTGCTGTCTACATGCCAATGATGCCACACAGCARAACCAGAGACCAAGGCCCATACCAAGGATCAGGGTCCCAACCACAGCCTCCTAGTCCTAGACCATTCTATCTGAACACACTCCGACTGGCTCTGAGACCATGAGATGAACAGGGCATGAGTTTCATTTGGTAGTGGGGTGAGGGGGTGATGAAAGGGGTGTAATCCGGTAGGAGGGTGAGTGGCCCTGTGGCCCTGCTCTGATGATGTGATGGGGATGAGAGAAGGGGTGAGGGGCAGGCCCTGATTGGATCTGACTCAGACCTCTCTCTCACACACACTCACTCACAAACACTCAGTAACTCACTCTCTCACCCAGCCAGCTCATCTGAGAGGGTTACAGTTGCCTGATCTAATTCTAGCCCTGCTATGACGTGTAGAAGAGATAGGGGGGAATAAATGGAGAAAGGGGGGTAAAAGGGGGTAAAAAGGAGAGAGGTAGAGGATGATACAATAGAGGAGAGGGGAGAGGTGGTTTTGAGAGAGGAAGGGTGAGAACAATTTGGTCAGTGAGGGGGGAGAGAAGGAATGAGAGGGGGAGTAGGAGGGTGAGAGAAGGGAAGCTCACAGCTGTGCCAATAGGAAGAGTTTGTTCCTCTGTGAGATACAGGAGACACTGTCAACACACACGCTATGCTCAATATAGCAACTGTCACAGTGCCAGGCATACCTCTCTCTCCTTTTACACCCTCTCTTCCTCGCTCACGTTCTCCCTCTCTGTCTCTGCCCACACCCAGCGCGACCTTAAAACCCCCAAATTAACTTCCTACTTTATATCTCTCCTTTCTTGCTACTCCTGTCAGTGTCATATCTTGATGGCTAAATGAACATGATCTTTCTGCCATTAAAGGCCCAGTYCAGTCCAAAATGTGAATTTCCTATGTTTTATGCTGTACTGCCACACTATGAGGTTGGAATAATACTGTGAAAATTATGATAATGGATTTTTATTGTAAGAGTCGTTTGATAAGACTGCCTGAAATTTGAGCCTGTTTTGGCAGGATGGAGTTTTGGCCTGCCTGGTGGCATTACCAGCGTAAATTGGTTAATAGACCAATAAGAATGAGAGTTCCAAAACTCTGCCAATAACAGCTAGTTTTCAGTTTCCCCCTCCCACTCTGACCACTCCCAGACAGTCCTAGCAAAATTCTTGCTTGAGAAATTGCAGTTTGCTAAATATATATATATATATATATATTTTTTTTAACCATTTTAATTGAAAACAATCACAGTAAGGTACTTAATTGCTACCCAGAAATGATTTGCTATTGGGATAAAAAAACAGCTGCATTGGACCTTTAATTTTCTTACTCAGTGTATTACAGGCTTGACACACTGCCAGACATTGGTTTAATATAACACACATTCTCTGTGCCTCTCTCCAGCGCTCACATTACCCTCTCTTTCCACCTCCCACCTCCCCATTTTAATACGGTCCACCCTGCACACTTTTTCCAGACTTTCCAGACTGCAAAATGAGCTTTTTGTTCTTTACTGGCTCGGTCATTGCCATGGTAATCCTACATTAAATGTGTGGCTTTCTGTCTAGCTCTAGGGTGATGGAAATAGTGCCCAGGGCTGGGTTTAAGCTGGCATGCATTGGAATGCCAGTGCTACATAGAAGCTGTCTTCTAAAAGAGAGAGTCAGGTGTACTTCTGTGGGTATACTAGGACACGTATTGTGTGTGTGTGTGTATGCGTGGATTCTTTGCATGTCACCGGCAAAACTCAATCTGTGACATTCCATTTACAATCATCAGAATATCCAGAATTGTTTAGATCCTTATTTATCAGTCCTTCTTCTCCCCACTTTAACCCCCCTACTGTTGCCCCTCTCTCT
>NW_019945274.1:52052-74155 GCF_002910315.2 Salvelinus sp. IW2-2015
GGCAGCTTGTTGTCCTTTCAACCACCAACTCTTTCATTCTTTGGCCTCCTCTAATCCTTCTCATCTACTTGAACCCTCTTTCCCAGTCCCCTCAACGTGTCTCTCTCTTTCCAAGCTGAGGTGTTAAGTAGACATTTTATGACAATAATAATAATAACAATGTGGTAATACACTGATTGAGAAATCAAGGTCAAAAGGATCATAGCTTTTACCTCTTAGGACTAATATCCCTTCTTGTGTATGTGTGTGTGTTTGACATAATCAGCCATATGAATCATAGCATATTATACCATATAATGCCCTGTTCAGGTATTTGGCCTAATCCTGGTTGATATCCACTGTTTGCTGTAGGCCTAATCTATGTGTGTGTATGTGTGTGTGTGCGCGCACGCACACCTGTGGTGCAATGCTGAGTGGGGTACCACACCCATTGTCCCTGGTAATTACAGAGTAATCTGTGTTGGAGCGCCACAGACAGACCAGGGGAGGCATTAGGGCTCACTGTATATTCAGTCCTGGCTCTCGGAGACCCACAGGGTGTGCAGGGTTTTGTTCTAGCCCAGCACACTAACACTGARGTATGGGCTACGAGACTGAGCTCTCTACGGGTCTGTAGGTTTTCCTAAATCAGGGTGGGCCAGGCCTCTACTGAATAAGGAGTGTTAGAGATGGGTTGGAAAAAAGCCAACAGAACCTGTAGCTCACTAGGAGTCTAGTTCTGGACACCCCTATTTAAAGGGAGAGGGATGTTTTGGTGTAAATCTATCAGGTTGATCCAGGGTTTGGGGGGGATATGGTCTGGTGATATTGAAGGGGGGCTGGAGGGTCTAGCTGGGGAAGGGGTTCKGCGGGTGATGTTTGTGGGGTGCTCCAGTGTCCTGGTTCTTTCTTTTACCATCTCTCTGTCTTTCTCTCCACAGCGTCTGTCTGTCATTCCCATTAGGAACGGAGAGACTCTCCAAGCACGGAGGGAAGAACAGGATAAAAAGCAAGGAGCGAGAGAGGGAAAYAGAGAAAGAGGGAAGATTAGGCAAACGTGTGGGAAAGCATGAAGATGTTCTAAAATCAGGATCTGAGGAATGACTCTTTCAGATGAACACGTCCTTAAGKGTAACCGTGGCTGAGAATACTTTGTCATGGAATYTCAATAGAGATACATCAGTACACAACCAAGAGCAGCATCCAGGGAACCTTCAAGCAGGATCTCAGCCAAGAGACTGGACCAATGTGTTTCCACTGCCCAAAGAGAGATGTGTTCTATCCAGCCAGTCAACACAACAAACCAGTGGTAGAATGTATGTTACTACACAATAACAATGTTGTGAAAACAAATATTAGGTAACATAGGAAAAAGGGTTAGCTTTGAATTGCTATTCATTGATTTTTTCCCCCACACATTATTCACCTGATAGAAACAGGACTCTCTTGATATTGGCATGAATGTCATTGGCAGTCCTTGTGCTTTTATATTGACAAGCTGTAATCAAAAAGATGACAAGTCCTGTTGACTTTGAATTCAACAGTTGTTATGAAACATGATCAGTGGGTTTTATGTAAAAWCAGTCTGGAGAATGTGAGTAATGCATTATGTAGTTCACACAAGTACATAACCTTGACAGCATTGTAAGACTTCAAACTTGACATGAGAGAAAGACTGAGGGATGGAGAGAGAGGGAAAAAAGGCGAGGTAGGCAAGGGAGAGGCGGCGAAGAACAGAATGAGAGGAAGAATAAGAAAGAGGTGTGAGAGAGAGGGGGGGTGATGGCACAGCAACAGAGGGTGGAGTGGGAGAGAAAAAGAATACGCAAACTCTTTTGCTTTGGAAATATTTACCTGTATTTCATGCCAATAAAGCACATTGAATTGAAAAGGGAGAGAGGGGGGGAGAGAGGGTCAGGGAGGAGAAGATGGAGAGAGAGAAGTGGAGGGCATGGGAAAGAGTGAATAGAAAAGAGTGGGGAGAGAGAGAAAGGTGAATGATAAACAGAATAAGGTCAGCCGGCGAGAGGAAGGAGGATTACAGAGGTGGGAGAGGGGTGGAGGGTGGGAGGGAGAATGACAGGGGTGGAGGGAGGATGACAGGGGTGGAGGGAGGATGACAGGGGTGGAGGGAGGATGACAGGGGTGGAGGGAGGCACTATGTGTGTTTATCAGTGTTCAGAATGTACTGTGCTGTAGATTTCAATGAAAATGTAATCTCCTCTACTTGGGTTACCATAGAGCACCTTTTAAAAGGGGGGAGGACACTCGTACACATGAATGCACACACACGTGAGCAATTGATAGATGGACAGAAAGGCCATTTGTTCTCCACCGTTTTAATGGTTTAATTTCATGTCTCATCCCTAACTCACTCTTTTTCTTTATTCTTCATCTCTCGCTTCTCTCTCCAACCATACTTCCTCTGTGAAGAGCTTGGGGGATGCTGAAGTGCTCTTCAAATGAAAGAGCGATATGGAGATAGGAGGAGATGTGGATGGACAAAGAGAGGACAACAGAATGAAACTGAAAAAGATAAGACTAGAGAGACAGAGGCAGAGAAAGTGAGTGAGGACAGAGAGGGAGAGCGAGAGAGAGACAGAAAGTGAAAGGGGGGAGGGGGGCGAGAAAACAAATGTTCCCCTAGATGTGGTTGACAGGGAGTCCGGGCGTGGGAAAACATTAGCCTGGCCCTTCTGCTCAGGAAGAGACCGGACGGGATGGTGCTCGCCGTTTCCTGGATTTGGGAATGCTGCATCCCAGATAGAACCTCTCTCCCAGCACTCTGATGCTTATCTGGGAAAACAGAGTGAGTTCCTGCCCTCCTGAAGAATAGCTAGTGGAGGACAGAGAGATCCTGTTTGTAAATCACACCATGGGAAGAGGGGTTGTTTACTTTGTTTTACACAGCAGTGTTATCCTGTTGATGTCCTTGTGCATCGGTCTGTGTCACACACACACACAGTAGATTACCCTTTACTGTACTGTTCTTAAGAGCAGCTGGGGTTGTACATAGGGCTCATGAGACACACTTCACCTGCCATGTATGACGCCACCTCTCTCACATGCACTTGTTGACAATGTGACAGTTCTGCATCAGTGCCACAGACTAGTGCCTGAGTGACAGGACACCAGGTTGTATATTTGCAATACTTTCTCCTAGCTAGCTGATGACAAATATAGCGAGCTGGCGCCATGCACATAGGCCATGAAGCTGGACATTTCATAAGGTGATTTATCTCATATTTCGGCTATGATCGTCTCTCGGTTTCAGAGGCAGCCCCACATGTTGTTCAATGGAAGGCCTACACTTTCTAAAATGTCTGAGACCGCAGGTGGCCAGGGACTATCCCATCACTGCCACCAAATGCAGCAGGGAGGTGTAGTAGACCATGTGAAATAGAGGGGGAAGTCTGTATAAGTTTGGTTTAGTTCCTGTTGCAATATGCTCAGAGTCTAGTGCTATAAATCCTTGTGCATTTGTACAGTGGTTTAATAATCTGGCCACATCAATTGATTGAATTACCATGAAATGAAGAGATAATTAGAAGAAAGTACCTGCGATTGACGTAAAAGGACGTGATGACGGCCTAGAATCGTAGGACGCGGATATGTCGTCACCACGGCAGTGTCGCTGTGGCGGTCTCTATGGCGACGCCGCAGCAGTGACGCCACCCTGGCTCGTGGTGAGTGGGTGTGACCCGCCCCTTTGAGCCCCCCTCTCCCTGTCCGTGTGGGCGGCCCCGTGAGGAGAGAGCGAAACACGACACCCGAGAGAGAGGAACCGGGGGGAGGAGAAAGAGTAGCCACAGAGTACAGAATGTTAGTGAGTGGAGGAAGAAAGAAAGTCTAAAGAGAGGACGACTGCTATTCTACAGAACGGTTATTTTAGCGACAATATGTCAAACAACAGGGAAGATGCGATTGAGATGGAGTAAACAACTCGACAGTTCGTGAAAGTATATGCAAACAAGGAAAGAAGGGTTTTCGGTTTGTGTGCTTGTCGGGACGGTTGACCGTGTTCCGCTGCACCTCGAACAGAACAAGCCCAAGTTGCCGTGGGACAAACAGCAGTGAGCTACATCAACTGAATGCGATTCGGGGAAAGTAACGTTACCCCGATCACTACAGTTGAGGAAGGGTGTTTTGGGAAAGAAAGTGGAAGCAAAGGGGCCCGCGGGTGGAGCAACGGTGGAAAGTTTAGCGTTAGCCTGTTCCCCCCCTCGTTTTTCCATTCCGAACCAAAGGAACGGCTCAGAGGGAGACGACTTTTCCTTCCACAAACGCTACTGACTTGAGATCCATCAAGCTCGATAACTAACGTTAACTAGRTTGCAACACTCAAAATGAAAACCCCCGGAGATTCGGGTAAGTTTGTGCAAAACAAAAAGTCGACCACTTTTGTTTGGATGAACTTGATCATGAACTTGCTGGTTGTCTAAGCCAGTTGTTCGGTCTGTTGTCAATTATTAAGTGGTGAACAAAAGTCATACAAGTTAAATACATTTAACTAGCTGGTTAGCTTGCTAACATTAGCCGTGCATTTGACAGTTAGCTAGCTGACGTGAGTTCAGTGCATTGTAGSTATACAGTATTCAACACGTTTTCCAGTTATGTTGGATAAGTTGATACAACTGAAGTTGATGCAAAAGTGTTGTTTATACTTACTGTGTCTAGTTTGCTGGAAATATGTCAATGTGGATTGATTGTCGACCTGTTGATGTAGCTGACGTTGAGTTGGTTTAGTCGAATTTAGCGAGACATTCAAAATGGAAGCTTTTGCTAGCGGACATCCACTTTAATACTCGAAAAGGAAATTAAACGATTGGTTGAGTTGTAGTTAATCATATGAACCAGACACTTTATTGAAGATTAGACCTAGCTACCGGGGTTGTTTTAAGAGTTGTCAAATTTGATCACTTACAGGGTTTTGTTTGTTTGTCATCCTATGCATCCCGTCAAGTTTCTATTTCTCCGCTGTTTGGTCGAACTGGCTTTTACATATGTGGCCACATTTAGCCACCTTCAGGATCTATTTTATCATAAACATCAAAGGTTGTTTTATGTACGACCCTGTCATAATCCGAATCTGATTAATTCGTGCTTTGTRTGTATCGTGCTTCAATAAYTTCTGCAAAGTAACTGTGCAAGGTCCCAGCAGTAGAATGTTGCGGAATCCATGTTGGGATTTTCCCCGCACCCGTTCGTAAAAAGTCGCTGGGCAAATTTCCGAAGCTTCTTAAAGCGGCCCAATTCACTCTTAATTCACCGTTCAGATTAAGTTGTCATTCGCACAATACATAGATTTAGTTAGACCCGTGAAAATGCAAGTGAATATTTTGGGGGGTTTACTTTGTGAGGACGCCATGCTCGGTTAGTTATGAAGGCCGCGGAGCTAGAGTGAAAGTTTCAATGGAGAGGGACTGTGTCATATTCGAAGGAGGCTATGTCGAATCCCAAGACGTTAGAATAAATCCTGCCGTTTCTGATATGCTTGCAGTTTACAGTAACGCTTTAGGCATATTTCTAGCAATTACAAGTTTAATCTCGCGTTCACTTTAGTTATGATCAGTAATGGAGGCAGATGTCTGGGGCTGAGTAAAAGTGACTGGGCCGCTGACAAAACAGACCAACTATCTGAGTCCCACAGTAAACAAACAATGAAATACACAGCATCAAAGGTGGCGCTTGAGTTTCATGTTTGGGGAAGCAGCTCAGCCCTAGTTAGAGGATCCAGTGAAAAAGATGGCCTTTTATAAACACATTTCATGCAATTCTACAACACTTTACATGTCTGGAGACATTATCAGAATCTTTAATAGCCTACTACAAAAATTGCAGGTTAGGCCTAGGCTACTCTGCTGACACTGACAAACCMAAATCAATAACAACAACCTTGTCTTCAATGTAACCATCTAATCTAGGCCTACGAAAAGGGGAGACAAATTGTACAATATGACGTCCATCTACAATTGAGGAGGAAATGATTGTCCTAAACTTTCCACTGGCACTGACTCGCCCAATGATAAAGACATTGAATATGCGCACTCACCAGAGATATGGTCGACGCTCTCCACTAGTGCCAAGAGATTAGTCCTGGTGTATCCTACTAATGGGAATAAACTATACTACACTTCACACTTAAACCATTTGGAATATATGTGACTTGTTTATCCCGCAATTGAATTTTGAAATATTGCGATAGGCCTAGGGCTATAGATGCGTCTCACTGACAGCCGCAACTCGACATCAGCTATTTCATATTTGCCAAATTGCGGGCTTCTCAACTGTAGACTATGCGCTTGTTATTTACCATGTAATTGAGATATAACCAATTAGGCTCGATCCCAGGTTCTCCCTACTACACATTCAACATTTCTGAATATCAGGAGACAACACAACCAACTAATCAAGTTCATTTAGTTCATTTCTGAATATCAGGAGACAATATAACCAACTAATCCAGTTCATTTTTGACTATCAGGAGACAATACAACCAACAAATCAAGTTCATTTAAAAATCTATATATTTTAGGCCAGCCTGATTGGGTGAGCCAGTATTAAATCTGAGTCACCTCTGGTTATGCTAGCACTCCCCACAAGTAAGCCTGTAGCTCACAGATCACTGGCTGGGAAACCGTTTTATGGAAATCATCAAAGGTGCAGCGACCATTGCATCGTTGCATTTGTTTCTGTTTAAAAACACATGCCGGCACTATAATGTATGAACTTGTTTCCAGACCTATAACATTTGCCACACCACCATTCTATCTACGCTATCCATCATGGCTCGGCTTCTTTAACGGGTCGGGACGACTGCACCCGTCACTTCATTCACACCGACTCAATCACTGTACAAACGCTACCACTCAAACAAATGAATGAGAATTGGCCATTACTGCATCGCATTGTTTTTACTCAAGAGCGTGACGTGAACTGGAGCTGTACTCCGGCCTTGCGGCTTTCACATAGTGCAACGCCTGACTTCACGGTGTCTGTGTGAATGGCCCGTGTCGATATCTGGTGCAGGTGGGTTTGTACTGTACGGAAGAGGAAGTGGTCAGAGTTTGTACATCTTTGCTGTGTGTTAGATTAGTATCATTTCACTATCAGCGGCACACTTTCATATTCAAAGTGACTGATAATCATGTCATCCCTGACTGGTTTATCTTAGATGTTGTGTAGGTCTATAGTCAAGTAGTATGAGCAAAATCTCCTGTCTAATTAGTGAATAAGTTTTGCATCTTTTGTTTTTGCACTTGTTTTAATTTGTTTTATTTCACCTTTATTTAACCAGGTAGGCCAGTTGAGAACAAGTTCTCATTTACAACTGCGACTTGGCCAAGATAAAGCAAAGCAGTGCGACACAAACAACAACACAGAGTAACACATGGGATAAACAAACATACAGTCAATAATAGAATAGAAAAATCTATATTCAGTGTGTGCAAATGATGTAGGATAAGGAAGGTAAGGCAATAAATAGGCCATAGTGGCGAAATAATTACAATATAGCAATTAAACACTGGAGTGATGGGTGTGCAGAAGATGAGTGTGCAAGTAGACATACTGGGGTGCCAATGAGCAAAATAAATAAAATAACAGTATGGGGATGYGGTAGTTGGATGGGCTATTTACAGATGAGCTTATGTACAGGTYCAGTGATCTGTGAGCTGCTCTGACAGCTGGTGCTTAAAGCTGGTGAGGGAGATATGAGTGTTGTTTTGAGATGTAATGTGATATTTGCCTAATGTGACAAAAGATCAGAGATGGCTGGGTGGTATGATCAACTCAAGCTAATCATAAATATGCTCTGTATCAAGCATGCAACACATGTGGCTACAGTCAATGTGTCAGCTGGTTTGTAGTCTGAGGCCTATCAAAGGTGAACTACCGTGAACGGTGACACTGTAAAAAGAGGCCATGATTATATGGGGATTCCAAATAGGTCAAACAGTGACCATCAAGCTCGCTAGTTAAGTCAGCTCATTCCTGAAATTCTGGCATAAGTTTGTTCCTGCTCTCTCTTGCATGTTGTGAAGCACATTACTAACCAACTTCCCCCATACATACAGCATCAGGAAGCTCAGTCACATGTAATGCCAACTCTGCATATTTTTTAAATTTCACTACAACAAAGGCTATGCCTGACATCACAGGGACTTGAGATGAAGCAGGCCTCTCTTATCTTAGGGGGTGTTCTCTCCCAACAATAATGTGGTTCTTTTGTTTTGTGTACAACACAACAGTGATGCCTGTTCTGAAGTGGCTCTATGGCTTATATAGAGCCATGCCTGTTCTGAAGTGGCTCTATGGCTTATATAGACGCATGCCTGTTCTGAAGTGGCTCTATGGCTTATATATTGTGTGTCCGTGCGTGTGCAAGTCCCACTCCTTCGCTGTCTTAACCGTGTGTGACAAACACAGTTGAGCTTTAACCGAGGCATTATCTAACCACAAATCTGCCCTAATAATAGAGACTTTAAATAGTCACATTATTATGAGGCTTTAATCCAGCAGGCCTTTATCTCTCACTCTCAGTTCTCCTGTTGCTGTGCTCTGTAGGCCTGGTTAGGAGTTTTAACCCTTAAACAACGCATCTTCACTCATTACAATCTATGTGCATTGCCAGAATGAGAATGTTATAAATAGGACATAGCAATATTGGATAGCAATCTAATAGTTTGTAGATAGAGATGATTTGTTCTGTAAGCATCTTTATTTCTGGATCTGTCTCTCTGTTCTATCAGACAGGACACTCTGCTCGCTATGTGTCTAATGTTACCAGAACATAACCTGTTGATGCTGTGATTTTTTTCTATCCTGAGTAAACAGGAATTACTGTTTTATTCAGGCCTGAAAATCAGGAACTCTATCAGGAATATTGCATAACTGTTTTATCTTTATAATTGAAATGAACAAATAGTTTATTTCCATGATTTTTAATGAGTGCCAATCACTTGTATCCTCCTAACAATTGATGATAGTGTCTGGTAAATTGATTTAGCACAAATTATATTATCTGAGAGGTTACATTAGGTCAACTGATCTGGAAATCAGGCTTTGTCCGTGTTAGCTATTACTACTAGATAGAATAGAACCAACATGACACAGGAAGACAGGTCCTGGACCTGTTGATAAGGCACCGTATCCCCAGCCTGGGGTTGGGAATGAGATCAAGGGTGGTGATAATGATTAGGTACAGTAATATGACTACTACTGACCCAGGGATGCAATGTGTTAGTAGTGTCAGTCACTTTCTCCACAGTGACAGGGCAGGCAGGAGGAAGGCTGGGGTCTGGGTGCGAATCACACACACTGTGTTAATCACTGTGATCAGGTGCTGCGTGTTTATATGGGGACGCTTCATATGGAGTTTCCTTCTCCCTCAACCCTCTCCGTTTCTCTCTGGTTCCTTCTCCTCAACCCCTCTCCGTTTCTCTCTGGTTTCTTCTCCCTCAACCCCTCTCCGTTTCTCTCTGGTTCCTTCTCCCTCAACCCCTCTCCGTCTCTCTCTGGTTTCTTCTCCTCAACCCCTCTCCGTTTCTCTCTGGTTCCTTCTCCATCAACCCCTCTCCGTTTCTCTCTGGTTCCTTCTCCCTCAACCCCTCTCCGTCTCTCTCTGGTTCCTTCTCCCTCAACCCTCTCCGTTTCTCTCTGGTTCCTTCTCCCTCAACCTCTCTCCGTCTCTCTCTGGTTCCTTCTCCCTCAACCCCTCTCCGTCTCTCTCTGGTTCCTTCTCCCTCACCCCTCTCCGTTTCTTTCTGGTTCCTTCCTCCTCAACCCTCTCCGTCTCTCTTTGGTTCCTTCTCCCTCAACCCCTCCGTTTCTCTCTGGTTCCTTCTCCTCAACCCCTCTCCGTCTCTCTCTGGTTCTTCTCCCTCAAACCCCTCCGTTTCTTCTCTGGTTCCTTCTCCCTCAACCCCTCTCCGTCTCTCTTTGGTTCCTTCTCCCTCAACCCCTCCGTTTCTCTCTGTTCCTTCTCCCTCAACCCCTCTACGTTTCTCTCTGGTTCCTTCTCCCTCAACCCCTCTCCGTTTCTCTCTGGTTCCTTCTCCCTCAACCCCTCTCCGTCTCTCTCTGGTTCCTTCTCCTCAACCCCTCTCCGTTTCCTCTGGTTCCTTCTCCCTCAACCCTCTCTCCGTCTCTCTGCTGGTTCCTCTCCCTCAACCCCTCTCCGTCTCTCTCTGGTTCCTTCTCCCTCAACCCCTCTCCGTTTTCTTTCTGGTTCCTTCTCCCTCAACCCCTCTCCGTCTCTCTTTTGGTTCCTTCTCGCCTCAAACCCTCCCTCTCGGTTTCTCTTCTGGTTCCTTCTCCCTCAACCCCTCTCTCCGTCTCTCTCTGGTTCCTTCTCCCTCAACCCCTCTCCGTCTCTCTCTGGTTCCTTCTCCCTCAACCCCTCTCCGTCTCTCTCTGGTTTCTTCTCTTCTCTCCCATCTCTGGTCTGGTGTGTGTGGCTGGTGAGATCCCTGTCTTTGGAGTGGCCATTGTGTGTGGGTGCGTTGTCTGTGTGTAAATGGGGATATTGTGTGTGGGGTTAGTGGAACCTCTTATTGTACTCATAATGAAGCGGCGCAGCTCAGGGGTTGGAGGCTGCTTGACAAGAGGAGAGACTGCCCCTCGCTCTGCCCCTCGCTCTGCCGCCGTGTCCGAATACCTGTACTTGCGTTCTAAATAATAGATATTTTGGGTATGCGAAAATAGTTTTGACAATATCGCAATATTATTTTTGCGCCGGTTGGCATTACCTGCACCAAAACTCCAGTGTCATTCTTCATAGCTTGTTCTCAGACTTCTTTTTAAAGATGGAGCCAATTTATTTTCAGCACTTTTATTTCCATGATTGATCAAAACTTGTTTTCTCGTGGCTCTCTCTTGTCCTTCTGCAGCAGACATATGGTGAGTAGTATGTTTGGAACATTGAATTGCAATAAAATCACAGTATCGCATTGCAATATATATAGAATCGTGAAAATCGCAACACATATCGTATCGGCACCTAAACATTGTGATAATATCGTACCGTGAGGTCCCTGGCAATTCCCAGCCCTACTCTGCCCTTGACTGGTCCTCATAAAGCTTTACCCTTGACTACTTGATGGTGTGTGGTCGACTCTCACGGTCCATTTCCCCTACATTAGATCTAGTCTATAGAGAGCTATAGGTTGTTTTGTGCTTCAAACAGCTTTGTGTGGTCAGAGAGAAACAGGAGGGATTTGCTCCATTTAAACGGCACTTTAATTGTCTGTTATCAGCCTAACCGTGCCTTCGGGATCTGTTGGTGTGTGTGTTGGTGTTGGTGTGTGTGTGATCTACTCACACAGACTGGTAAAAGTTGGGCCCAGTTTTCCAGTGGTCCAATAGGCCATAGCCCCATACTGACCGTTTGGCGTCATGGTCCCAGTATGGGCTACTAGGATGGAAAAGGTCCTGGATTAGAAATCATTTACTAAGGATTGATATCGGTGGAGGATGCTGTGACCACAGGTACTGGTGCAGTCTGTACAGTCCTCATGACCGTGGTTCCTGCATAAACAAAAAAACTACCTAACAAGAATTTGTTACCCATCTCCCGTCCCCGCCCTCGGTTCTCAGCTCCTTCCCCTCTACGTTCCTCGCGCTGGATTTTTCAGTAATATTCTATTTTTTTATATTAAAAATCAGAAATCTTCGTGTATACTCTCCCCCTCATCTTCCCCATTCCCGCCCTCCCTCCATCCCCTCGCTTATCGCCCCGTCCTCCCCGCCCCCCCCACACACACATACTTTTATGGGAAGTTTCCCTGGACCTCCCACATTACTGCTTTAGAAAGTTTAATAGTGCCGTCTGTTGCTTGCATTTCATCACTGGAGGAAAACACAACCCATCCTCACTGATAGGAGCACTCTGTCCTGTTTCATCTCAACACAATTGAAGAGGCCTGTCACATCTCAGGTGATGTTCCTGTCCTGGTTTCAGCTGGAACTAAGAAGGGTGTGGCAAGCTGCCTTGGGCCCGCCCACACTGTTCACTCAGCGTCTGGGTGTGTATATAATATCTACTATTTTAACAGAGCCAATATGTTACAAAGGTGTGGTGACTATGTATTATATAGAGACACAAAATTGTGAGAGAGAGTGTTTAATTCCATTTCTGACAGAGAGGGCATGTGTGTATTTGGTTATGTTGTGCAGTAACGCTCTAGTGATCGTCTCGCTGGGGGGGCTGCGGGCCTTTCTCTCTCCTCCACACAGCACTGTGGTCACTGAAACTGATCTGAGCTTGACGGCCAGACACACAACACCTGCGGAGATGCAGGTAACCGGCTATCCTGGCGCGCACCATCAGCAACTCTAATACCTGTCTGCTTGCTCCATCCATGCTCACATCACAACTTACAACCACGAACCTCAAATCAACCGGTGACCCGACCCACAGCCACACAAACACCACAACCCCTAGCACCCACAGACTGGGTTGAACCCCTGACCGACGCCTCAACTACACATACAAAACAAACCGACCAGCCCTGCAACCATGAACGCTGGGTTGACCCTGACCTCGCGCCTCACAACACACATTAATGCACACCACACACCTACAGATGACACAAAGCCTCCACTACACTAGCCCACGACCCTGCCAACAGACCCTGGGTTGACCCTGACCACCCGCACTTACATCAACACCATTCACAAACAATCATCCAGCCAGACCCTGCACAAGACTGGTTGAACCACCTGACCCACCTCCATCAACTATTCCCACGTACCCTGCGCACCAGCTGGGTTGACCCTGACCCAGCCTCACATCACAAAGCTAAAACCAGCCACGACCCCCTGCAGCAGACGGTGACCCTGACCAGCCTCATCACACTACCCGCCACGTGACACGGCTGCATACAGACCGGGTGACCCTGGACCCATAGCCCTCAACAATCACAACATTACAACCAGCCAACGCCCTGCCACAGACCTGGGTGCTCTGAACCCGGCTCCTCAGCACATACACAAACACTATAACCACACGACCCCGCAAGAACCTGGGTTGCCCTGACCTCAGCCTCAACTACTGTATGACCAATCACACATGAACAACATACCGCCACCTGACCTGCAACAGCCCTGGGTTGCCTGACCCAGCCCCTCACATCACTACACTAGCCCCATCCCTCCTTTCCCACCGCGCTCCTCAGACACAAACCGGGTTGACCTTGACCAGCCCACAGTAGCACACGTACCCCCCTCTACGACTCCCACTGCAAGCTGGGTTGACCCTGGACCGCAGCCACATCACACAGTACTCGTCCCAGCAACACTCTTGACCCGCACAGACCGGGTCTTTGACCCTGCCACCGCAGCCTACTCACACACTATATCGCCCCCCCACGACCCGCACAGACCTGGGTTGACCGCACTGACTCCAGCCATCAACATAGCACAACTGTAAATACCCTCCTCTCGCCGCCAGACCGGGGTTTGACCCGCTCGTGAGCCACACTCACAATCAACACAACTACTCACCAAATGTGCGGTACCTCATCACTTAACCCCCTCACCGCGTTAGACTCTGCAACAGACCTGGGTTGAATCCCTACCCAGTCCGGAACCACCAACACACACTACATGTACACCTCTAACCCGTGGTGTGTTTGTTTCCATTATAGCACAGTGTAAAACTCCAGCACTGGCTAATCTATCCCACTTAACCCTTGTGGTTCTGGTCACTTTGTGAGGTATCACACTGTATGAGAACCTTCCATTGTGGGACTGATCATTACTGTAAGAACCCATGTTGGAAACTGATCTCTTACTGTAATGACCCCATGTGGACTGATTCTTACTGTAAGACCCATTGTGGACTGATCCTTTAACTGTAAGACCCCATGTGGAACTGATGCCTTACTCGAAGACCCCATGTGGACCTGATCCTTACTGTAAGACCGCCAATGTGGACTGATCTTACTGTAAGACGCTTCCATGTGGGACTCGATCCCTTACTGTAATGAACCCATGTGACTATCCTTACTATGTAAGAACCCATGGACTGAATCCTGACTGTAAGAACCCATGGTGGACTTGATCCTTATGTAAGACCGTGATGACCACGAAGCCAGGATTGTCCTTACTGTAAGAACACCGATGCGGACAATCCTTACTGTAGAACTCATGTGGACTGATCCTGGTACGTTAAGAACCATGTGGACTGATCCTTACTGTAGACGCACCATGTGACTGATCCTACTGTAAGACGTGACTAACCTACTGTAACCATGGACTATCTTATGCAGAACCATTAGCCTTACTGAAGACCCCATGTGGACTGATCGTTTACTGTAAAGCACCCATGCGACTGAGTCCTTACTGTAGTAACCCATGGCGACTGATCCTACTGTAAGACCCACGTGGACTGATCCTTACTGTCAACTTAGGACTCCTACTACCCATGCTGGACTAGATCCTTATGTGAAGACCCCATGTGGACTGATCCCTTTACTGTAAACCCCTGTGGACTGATCCTTACTGTACGACCCCATGCGGACTATCCTCTGTCGTAAACCCACATGTGGACTTGTATCCTTACTGTAGAACCCATTGCGATCTCAGCATCCTTACTGTTAAGACGCCATGTGGATTGATCCTTACTGTAAAACCCATGTGGCTGATCCTTACTGTAAGGAACCCATGTGGACTGATCCTTAACTTGTAAAAGCCCCATGTGGACTGATCCTTACTGTAATACCCCCATGTGGTACTGATTCCTTACTGTAAGTACCCATGTGGACTGTCCTTACTGTAAGAACCTGCGGACTGATGCCTTACTGAAGACCTCATTGTGGACTGATCCTTCCTGTTAAGAACCCATGTGACTGATCCTTACTGTAAGACCCATGTGGACTGATCCTTACTGTAAGACCCATGTGGACTGATCCTTACTGTAAGACCATGTGGACTGATCCTTACTGTAAGAACCCATGTGGACTATCCTCGTAAGACCCATGTGACTGTCTTACTGTAAGACCCCATGTGGAACTGATCCACGTAAAACTATCGACTGTCCTTACTGTAGACCCATGTGGACTGATCTACTGTAGACCCTGGACTGATCCTTACTGTAAGACCCATGATGACTACGTAAGACTGTGGACTGATCCTTACTGTAAGAACCCATGTGGACTGATCTTCTGTAACCTGTGACTGATTACTAGTAGACCCATGTGATGATCTTACTGTAAAACCATTGTGGACTGATCCTTACTGTAAGAACCCATGTGGACTGATCCTTACTGTAAGACCCATGTGGACTGATCCTTACTGTAAGAACCCATGCTGGACTGATCCTTACTGTAAGAACCCATGTGGACTGATCCTACTGTAAAGAACCCATGTGACTGATCCTTACTGTAGAACCCATGTGACTGATCCTTACTGTAAGAACCCATGTGGACTGATCCTTACTGTAAGACCCCATGTGGACTGATCCTTACTGTAAGACCCCATGTGGACTGATCCTTTACTTGTTAAGAACCCATGTGTGACTGACTTGAATGTAGCACCCATGTGACTGATCCTTACTGTAAGACCCATGTGGACTACCTTACTGTAAGAACCATGTGACTGATCCTTACTGTATGGAACCCATGCGGACTGATCTTTCAGACCCATGTGGACTGATCCTTACTGTAGAACCCATGTGGACTGATCCTTACTGTAAGACCCCCATGTGGACTGATCCTTACTGTAAGAACCCATGTGGACCTGACTTCCGTAAGAACCCATGTGGACTGATCCTTACTGTCGAAGCCCCAAGTTGGACTGATCCTTCCTTACGGACCATGTGGACTGTCCTTACGTGTAAGACCCCATGTGGACTCACTTACTGTTAAGAACCATTGTGACTGAGTCTTACTGATAAAAGACCCATGTGCTTGACTACGGAACCGTGACCTTAACTATTGGGACTGATTATGTAGAAACCAATGTGGGACTGATCCTATAACGAACCCCATGTGACTGATCCTTACTGGAAGAACCTGATGGGACGTGTCCATTACGTAAGACCATGTGACATCTTATTAGAACCCATGTTGACTGATCCTTACTGTAAGAAACCCGTATGTGGACTGATCCTTACGTAAGAACCCATGTGACGATCCTTACTGTAAGAACCATGTGGACCTGATCCTTACTGTAAGAACCTAGCGGACGGATCCTTACTGTAGGAACCCATGTGGACTGATCCTTACTGTAAGACAACCCATGTGGACTGATCCTTACTGTAAAGACCCATGTGGACTGATCCTTACTGTAAGACCCATGTGACTGGGATCCTTACTGTACAGAACCCATGGTGGACTGATCCTTACTGTATAGAACCCATTGTGGACTGATCCTTACTGTAAGAACCCATGTGGCTGATCTGTACTTATGTAAGGAACCCATGTGGACTGATCCTTACTGTAAGACCCATGTGGACTGATTCCTTACTGTAAAGAACCCATTGGACTGATCCTACTGTAAGAACCCATGTGGACTGATCCTTACTGTAAGAACCCATGTGGACTGTCCTTACTGTAAGAACCATGTGGACTGATCCTTTACTGTAGGAACCCATGTGGACTGATCCCTTACTGTAAGCCCATTGGATGATCCTACTGTAGAGACCCATGTGCGATCCTTACTG
Organism: Salvelinus sp. IW2-2015; assembly: GCF_002910315.2. Classification (NCBI taxonomy): domain Eukaryota; kingdom Metazoa; phylum Chordata; class Actinopteri; order Salmoniformes; family Salmonidae; genus Salvelinus; species Salvelinus sp. IW2-2015. The sequence continues at coordinate 68,695 of NW_019945274.1, forward strand.
TAAGAACCCCTGTGGACTGATCCTTACTGTATAGGAACCATGTGGACTGATCTATACGTACGAGACCCCATGTGGATCTGACTCCTTACTGTAAGACCCCATTGTGGACTGATCCTTTGACTGTAAGAACCCATGCGGACTGATCCTTACTTAGGAACCCATGCGGGGACTGATCCTACTGTAGGAACCCAATGTGGACTGAATTCCTTACTGTAGAGACCCATGTGGATCCTGACTTACTGTAAGAACCCATGTGGATCTGATCCTTACTGTAGAAACAATGTGGACTGATCCTTACTGTAAGACCCATGTGGACTGATCCTTACTGTAACCCATGTGGACTGATCCTTACTGTAGAACCCATGTGACTGAATCCTTACATGTGTAAGACCCCTCGTGGACTGATCCTTACTGTAAGAACCCATGTGGACTGATCCTTACTGTAAGACCCAATATGTGGACTGATCCTTACTGTAAGAAACCATTGGTGGCACTGATCCTTACTGTAAGAACCCATGTGGACTGTCCTTACTGTAAGAACCAATGTGGACTGATCTTACTGTAAGACCCATGTGGACTGATCCTTACTGTAAGAACCTATGCGGACTGTCCTTCACTGTAAGCCCATGTGGACTGATCCTTACTGTAAGACCCCATGTGACTGATCCTTACTGTATAGACCCATGTGGACTGATCCTTACTGTAAGACCATGTGAGCGTATCACGATAAGAAATCCAATGTGGACTGAAATCCTTACTGTAAGAAACCCATGTGATGATCTACTGGAAACCAATAGCCACTCATCCTTCGTAAGACCCCATGACTGATCTTACTGTAACATGGACTAGTCCGTTACTGTAATGAAACATGTGGACGATCCTTGAGCTGTAAGAACCACCATAGTGGACTGATCCTATGAGTCTGTGGTGAACCTAGAACCATTGTGGACTGATCCTTACTGTAAAACCATGTGTACTGTTATCCTTACTTGTATAGAACCAGTGTGGACTGATCCTTACTGTAAGAACCCATGTGGACTGATCCTTACTTGTAAGATACAACCATGTGGATGATCTTATGTAGAACCATGTACTGATACTGTAAGAACCCATGTGACTTGATCCCCTTACTGTAAGACCCCATGTGGACTGATCCTTATAACTGTAAGGAACCCATGGGACTATCCTTATCTGTAAGCACCCATGTGACTGATCTCTTACCTCGTAGACCCATATGTGGACTGATCCTTACTGTAAGAACCCATGTGCGATGATCCTTACTGTAAGAACCCATCGTGGACTTGATCCTTACTGTAGGAAAGCACTCATGTGGAACTGATCACTTACTGGTACCCAGGTGTACAACCTCTAAGACTCAGTCGTCGGGAACTGATCTTACTAAATGGACTTGATACATATGAAACACCATGTGGACTAGATCCTTACTGTTAGGAACCCATGTGGACATGATCTTACTGGTAAGACCCCAGTTGTGGACTGATCCTTAACTGTACACAAACTATAGCAACTCTAAAGTGCTCACTTCTGTTTATTTCTGAACCAAACATCTCCGTCATAATCTCATTTTACAGACATTCAACTCACACTCTCTCCTCGTCCATCAGGCTTGGGGCTTGCTATCAACACGAGATGCACCTCCCATTCCTACTCACTCTCTCCCTCTCTCTTAAAAAAACAAATAGATTCAAAGCTGATCAATCACTTTCAATTTGAGGTTCAATATTTCTTTCTAATCAGTTGATTGTGATTTTTTTCTGAAAGGGAGTAAGGGAGATAAAGAAGAACACGTAAAAATAGAGTTGTGGTTGATATGTACTATWCAATTTCTGAAAAATCCAGAAAGATTGTGCTTTCGTGATTCGTATTAATTTTTAGAGTTTAAAACTGCAAAGCTGACAAATTCCACTCAGTGCTTTGAACAGCGCTCTCCAAAGACAGACTGGGGAGAGCAGTGTSGACCACCCTGCTGAAGCCAGGGTTAGCGGAGTAAAACGCCACTCACCTTGATTCTTTCAGCGTTTGCCAGTCTTCCCTGCTACCACTTCAGTCATGGTGATCTGCCGCTGATGTGGGAACTGTTCTGACATTCTCATATTCTTTGCTGATTCGAAGTGACTGTTGAATGTCGACTTTTCCCTAGTTTTCAAAAACATTTGGAAATTGTTTCGCACTGTCGTTAGCTGTTATTTTTGTTGGCAAATGAGATTGATTTCTGTTCGTTGTATTGCCTGTCAAGCCATCAGCAATCACCCATCATCTTCGCACGTGAATGTGTGGTTGGATTAGGCCATTTCCACGGTAACAGTGTAGTAATTGGTCAAAATTACGAACCCGCTTTTGATTGGACCCATTTATGTGCTAAAAGTGCGGGAATTGGTCAAAATTGTGAGTTCTCGCATGATATGCGCTGATTTGTTGATTTTGCATTGAATTATGCGATCGCGGAATCCTAGAGGACTGCTTACTGTAAAATACCATTTAGCTGTTGTGCAGAAATCATGACCTAGCCTGATTTTGGTGTACAGGAGTGAACTGTGGAGAATGAGGTGTGTGTGAGACTTTGCGCTAATTTACCAGTGTACAGAAATGAACTGTGGAAAGTGAGGTGCCGTGTGAGGATGTCCTCCTCTTCACCAGGCTTACACTGGGCTCCTAACCCCCAATATGACACTCACCCTCTATCTCAAAGCCTGGCTGTAGAATGGGAGGAGGACTGGAATACTTCAGGCTATTTTTATCTGGGAATCTGTCTCTCTGCTTGGGAGAGGACAGATATCTAATTCTAGAGGATGGGAAGTCACAAAAAGACTAACTGTGCCATTTGCACCTCTTTGATACTTCTTTGTGGTGTGTGTGGTGTGTGGTCGGTGTGAGTATTCAAATGCCGGTCGGGCACTAAAGCTTCTCTCCCACCGCCTGTTACCTCTCTCCCCTCCACCCCTCCCTCCTCTCTCCTCCCACCCCTCCCTTTCTCTCTTCCCCCACCCCCCCCTCCCCTCCTCTCCACCTTAGTCAGGGTGAATCACTTTTGAAGAGTTTCTTTTCAACCTCTCTCCTGCGCTCTTGCTCTCTCTCCTTTTTTCCCACTGTCGGTCTTTGTGTTTTCTCTCCCCTCTCTCCTTGTGTAGACCTGCCTCCTCTATTACCTGCATCATTGTTCATTTTGAACTTTGAGCCAATTATCTCAAGTAAGCATGTGTTGGATGCACCTGATGTTGTGTGTGTTGCTTAGGGAACCTGTGTGTGTGATCACTAATACTGGCCAAGCAGTGTATTGAGATATATGTGTGTATGCTAGGTAGGGCCTTTAGTATGAAAGCCCTGTAAAAATTGTGTGTGAAGAGCACGTTCATACACAATATGTCCCGGGGGGGGGTTGTGTGTGTCCTTGAGATGTGTTGTCCCAAAGGAAAGTTCAGCTCAGAGTGTCTCTCACAAAAAAAAACATTTATGAAGGTTCAAACAAGCCACATGTAGAGAATGTAATCTACTGTATCAGCATTAAACCAGCTTGCATTCTTTCAGTGTTAATGTGTGTGAAGGTGAACACCTGTCTGTCTGTTCAACATCACCATGCTATCAGTAGTCTAGATTGTGTGTGTGTTTAAGTGGAAAGAAGGAATCCTCTGTCTTTTATCAGCTGTGACTGGTGATCTAATTTTGCTCCTTGTGGCGGTGGCTGCTAAGCACTCTTTGTACACCCAGAATCACACACACACAGTGAATCCCTGGTTTTTGTCTGAAATCATAGCTACTTAAGCCATGTTAATTTTGATAAAACATCATCATGGCTGTTCTGGCCTGGTCTGTTCTATGATTAAAGTAATGGATAGATCGTGTATACGTCTGTGTGTGTGTTTCAGTGGAGTGCATGGGTCGTTGGTGTAGAGAGTGTTTGGTGTGTTGTGAAGGTCTCTGAGGAGTGAAACCTTTTAAACCTAGATTAACTGCCCCTCCATCCTCTCCTCCCCTCCCCTCTCGTCAACCCATCCCAGGTAGAATACCCAGTGCAGATCCTCTTCCATTAATCTCTCCCTCCCCGATCTGCCCCTCTCTTTTCACTGCAACTCTCCCGTCCCCTTGTCCTTTGCTCCATCCATGTTTTCTGCATTTTCTCCTCCTCCCTCGTGCACGTCGTGCTGCTCCGACGTCCCCATTCCCAACTTGTGGTCAGAGGAGTAGTGCAGACAGCTGTATGTTGTGCTTGTGTTGCTGTAACACAAAGGTGCGGAATTACCTTGTGTTGGTTCTACAAAAGCAACAAAGCACTCTCGAATCGTGGATAGGCTAATTAAACGTTGCGTGCAAATACAGAAGTATCCAACTTCTGACATTAAGGACCACAGCAGGTCACATGCAATCAATCACAACCCATGTATCTACACCCAACACCCCCGTTTACATGGTGATAATCACGGCCCCAAAAACCGACCCGAATTACGACTTAAACAGGTTACGCATGTGCACTTCCTGAGAATGCTCGTAACGTAAAATAGAACTAAGAAGAAAACAAAATTGACTCAACGCGCGCAGTGTGTATGATGATGCCCCGCGGCGTACGTAAGTGCGACAAGCTCCACGGGCGCGCACCAGTCACACAGTCTAGGGGAGGGTCGTGGGTGGCGTCTCCTATGCGCACTCACTGGGTGGCGGCTCCGGCACTTCTGGTCCCACCCCACCACAGCACTGATCCGCTCCTTAGCTGTTCCGTCCAAATGACCCGCGCTGCCTACATAGTAACCGCCCATGAATGTATAGCGCAGTCCGGAAGCCCTTAGGGGCAGCTCCGGACTAAGGGGCAGCTCGCGAACTAAGGGGCCAGGTCCGGACTAAGGGCAGCCTCCGGACTAAGGGGCAGCTCCGGACTAAAGGGCAGCTTCCGGACTAAGGGGCATTGCTCCGACTAAGGCAGCTCCGGACTTAGAGTGCAGCTGCCAGGCACTAGAGTGAGACCAGCACCCCCAGGGGATAAGGGGCCTTAGCTCCGGATCTGAGGGGACGGCAGCTCGCGCTAGCACGTGGGACTGGCAGTCCGGACTGAGGGACGGCAGCTCCGGCTGGGAGGGAACGCAGCTCATGGCTGGCTGACGGATTCTGCTGCTCATGGCGGGCTGGACGGATCTGGCTCTTCATGGCTGGCTGACGGTCTGCTGCTCGATGGCTGGCTGGACGGATCTGGCCTGGGCTCATGGCTTGGCTGACGGGATCTGCTGCTCGATGGCTGGCTGACGGATCTGGTCTGCTCATGGCTGGTGGGCTACGGAAGTCTGGCGGCTCATGTCCTTGGCTGGACGACGAGGTTCTGGTCTGCTCATGGCTGGGCTGACGTATCTGGGCTGCTTCATGGCTGGCGTGTCGCGTAGTGTCGGGCTGCTCGATGGCTGGCTGACGGATCTGGCTGGCTCGATGGTCGTAGCCCGCACGATGTGGCTAGCGGATC
>NW_019945274.1:74180-81678 GCF_002910315.2 Salvelinus sp. IW2-2015
GATCACTCCATGGTCCTGGCGTTTTTCACTGAACATATTCTTTCCATATTCCCAATCCTAATTCATCTGACCCATTCATGTACTTAGGTATTAATAAAATCGCACTTGAACCAGTTATTCGATTAGTGTAACCCAGCGTTACTGCACAATCAACCATAATCGAAGGAATACTATCTCCTTCCATTCACTTTAAACTCTATAGCGGTGCCGACAGAACCACCCCTTCCGATCCAGCACCATATGTAAATAAAATTTCACATTCAAGCAAAAAGCAACCGAAAGTCTTGCCTCTCTTTTAGTTCTCATGCCAACCGACCCAATATACTGTCATTTAACACCCTCACCAGCATTCCGTCTTTAATTAATTATAATTTAACATTAACGATTATTTTAAAGCCGAATTATCATATGCGATTATTCTAATTCCTGTATATTCTTTGGGGATGTGAAGTTTCCCACAATTGGTTACTGCTAATTTCCGAAGATTGGCCATGGTTACACAGCAATCGAGTCGTTTGGACAAGAGACACCGCCCCAAATTCTGATTGGATCTCGTCCAAAGTAAAATATTATTATGTTATTCGTATTAGGAAAAATGTAACATTGCCGCCGTATTGCGCACAAGTCTGGGCTAAACCCACTTGTTTCACTAGTAACGTTATTTTTAATAAATTAATCACACGGTTTGCATAATAACAATCATCTCATTGGCTTGTCCCACCCTGTATTTTTAAGTCATCTAATCGAATAAATATCGTAACTTAGGGCTTTCCAAGATGCCCCAAATGCATACCTCCACTGTCAATTGTTTAACACATTGTGTGCTAATGTATGCACATTCGTAACAAAACCCTATCATTGTGTAATATTGTACGGACTATCTTGACGAAGTAGTATATCAAAGTAGGTCCAATTAATATCTTTGCTATTTGTTACATCCACCTGCTGCTGGGTAATTGCGTTCTGCTATTGCCTAAGTAAATTAATGCTAATATGGTGTTTTCGCTTTAAACACTTAAATCTACAATTGTTACAAATTCTTTCATGTCCTGTGTATTTTTCAAAAAATGGATAATTTATATTTACCGTGGGCTCCTGTATATTCTGGCAGCTTCCGCACTCCCTAGTCAGATTCATGTCCATGTAAAATTGTAACCTAAAATTGATTTAAAACTATCCATAATAAATATTATCAGACTTCTTATGAATGTCTTGCTTTACTATTTTTTCAATGATGCTACTGATAGTAAATTGTGATAAAATGGTGTCTTTCTAAATGTAACCAATAATTACAATTGTGTCTCCCTGTCAAAACCATTAAATCCAGAAATGATTCCACAAGAGTCTTATTGGTTTATTGTTATTTAATATTAATATATATACTTTGACCTATGCTACAATATGCTAGTCCAGCCCTTTTTTATGTTGGTTCTCCCATCCGCGTTTGGAGAATTAAGGTAATAAACTAACACCTATTGTACGTATCATTTGAGAGCATTATCTAGAATACGTAAAATCATCTTGAAAGGAAAATGCACCATCACCGGTGTGTGTGCTGTGTGTGGTCTGTGTGTTCGCCCACCCGCGTTTGTTTGCTAATCACATAGAAGCAGACTATTGCTAAAATGGCCCTGGATAAATAGTATTGTGACCCAGAGCAGGGCACTCTGGTGTGTGGTTGTGTGTGTGTTGGGTGTGTAGTTTGGTGCTGTGGTGGTGGTGTGTGGCCGCCATTTGAAAGGACTGCCACTTATGTCACCCTATAACACCAGTCCATAAAGGATTGAACTACAGGAGTGAAGAAGAGAAGAGGACGATGAGTTTAGGGAGAAAGAGAGCAATGAGTGTATTGGGGCAGCCTCAGGTGAGAGAAGAAAGCGTAAAGAAAGTGGGGATTGAAATAATAATGCATAGGCAATGTAAACAATCGAGTGTGAGAGATGAGAGGAAGAAGGAAAAGTGGATAGTTAGTATAGGAAGCTTAGCAATGTAACATTGAGAATGAAGAGGATGGATGGGTGCTAGTAACATTGAGAAGGAGAGATGGATTGAGAGGACGAAAGTTATGGCAGGCAGTGAAGAAATCCAGCAGCACTATTGAAGACGCTAGGTCATTAGATGCTGTGGTATACGCATCGTGAAATACCTAGAAGACAGAACGTAATAACTGTTGCGAAACTGGTCAAAGTGAGAATACTCCTAGTATCGTAGCTAGTTGCAATCTCTTTCCTCAACACTCATCAGGTTCCAGTGTCATCTACTTGCTCGGTCGCTCTACTTCTCTACCCTTGTTCTCGCGAATCTCTCTCCTACTGCACTAAATACATCTAAAAATTCATCATTCAAATCCTAATCATCTTCTCTCTGTCTCTCTCCTCTCGTCCTTGCTCTTCATCTGTCTCCTGCTCTCTCTCTTTTGTCTCTTGCCTCTCTCTCTTCTCTCCTGTCTCTCCTGTCTCTCTCTGTCCTCGTGTCTCTCTTCTCTCTCTCTTTCTCTCTGTCTCTCTCTCTCTCTCTTCTCTTTCTCTCTCTCTGTCTCTCTCTCCTCTCTCTCTCTCTCTCCTCATTCTCTTCTCTCTCTGCGTCTTGTCTACTCTTTTCTTAAGTTCCAGCTGTCATATTGTGTCTTTCTCTCTGTCAGATGAACAGCCTGTAGCGTTTTAGCCATTAAGACATTGATACTTGATAGTTGTTGATGTGGCAGATCTCAGCCATTCACTGGGCCGCGCCTGAGTCTGATCAGTGGAAGTAGGCTGGAACTAGGTAGACTGAAAACGACGGTGCAGGACGACGCAATAGCCTAAGTACAGCTTCATACAGCTTCATACAGCTTCACTGCTTCTATACAGCATCCAAACTTCCAAATGCTCAATACAAGCTGCATTTGACAATATATTGTGATCCCCGCCCAATAACCAGAAAGCAGTGTTTGTGTTAATCTTGTGTTTTTAAGTGTGCCAACATACAGCACATAAAGCAATAGACGCAGCGACCCAATAGATCGATCTACTGTTGTTGGGGAAACACATCATCTGTTCTCCATCCCTCTCTCCACATTTTCTTCTCTGACAATGTTCACCCCATCACTCCAGCCTTCCATATGCCTCTTATTTTTCTCACTACCTACCTTTCCCCTCTCTCCATCTCTCCCTCATGTTTACATTGCACCACTACCTACCTTCACCCTCTCTCCATCTCTCCTCGTTTACATCACACCTACCTTTCCCCTCTCTCCATCTCTCCCTCATGTTTACATTGCCCCACTTTTTACTTTTTCTCTCCATCTCCCCTCCCTTGCTCTTCTTCCTCCCTCCTCAAACACGTCCATCTCCCTCTCACTTTCCCTCTTCCTCACTCTCTGCTATGTTAAATCCTCCCCTCCTCTCACTGACTGGTTTATAGGGTGACATCAGTGGCAAGCTCCTGCCCAAATGGCGACCACACACACACACACACACACACACACACACACACACACACACACACACACACACACACACCACACACCACACACACAGAGTGCCCTGCTCTGGGTCACAATACTTTTATCCAGGCCATTTTTAGCATCAGTCTGCTCTATGTGATTACGCAACAACACGCGGGTGGCCGACACACACAGACCCACACACGCACACACACACTAGGGATGTGCATTTTTCTCTTCAAGATGATTCGTTACGTATCTAGATACATGCTCTCCAATATGATACAGTAACAATACGTGTTAGTTTGATTAACCTCTAATTCCTCCCAAACCCGGATCCGGAGCACCCCCCACAGTAAAAAAGCTGACTAGCATAGCCTAGCATAGCGTCACAAGTAAATACTAGCATCATAAATCATTAAATCACAAGTCCAAGACACCAGATGAAAGATACACATCTGTGAATCCAGCCATCATTCTGATTTTTAAAATGTTTTACAGGAAGACACAATATGTAAATCTATTAGTAACCACGTTAGCAAAAGACACCACTTTTTTTACTCCACCAGTTTTTTACTCCATCAGTAACATCACTAATTCGACCAAATAAAGATATAAATAGCCACTAACCAAGAACAACTTCATAAGATGACAGTCTGATAACATATTTTATGTATAGCATATGTTTTTTAGAAAAATTGCATATTTCAGGTATAAATCACAGTTCTACATTGCAGCTGCAATCTGAAATAGTGCCGAAGCTGCCAGAATAATTACAGAGACCAACGTCAAATACCTAATACTCATCTTAAAACATTTCTGAAAAATACACAGCGTACAGCAAATGAAAGCCCAACATCTTTGTGAATCCAGCCAATATGTCAGATTTTTAAGTGTTTTACAGCGAAAACACAATATATACTTATATTAGCTTAGCACAATAGCCAGAAACACAAGCAATTTACCAGCAGCACAGGTTAGCATCGTAACAATACAGCAAAAGATATATAATTTTGGACTAACCTTGATATACTTCGTCAGATGACATCCTGTAACATCATATTACACAATGCATATAAGTTTTGTTCGAAAATGTGCATATTTAGCAGCACAAATCGTTGTTTATACAATGTGATCAGTGGCAACAGTCATTGCATTCTGGCCGGCGCCATCTTGGAAAGGCACCTAAGTTACGATTATTTATCGATTAGATTGACTAAAAAATACAGGTTGGACAGCAAATGAAAGATGCATTAGTTATTAATGCAACCGCTGAGTTAGATTTTTAAAATTAACGTTACTAGACATACAGTGTGCGTTACAGCCAGACTTTGCCCAATAACGGCGGACAAATGCGTTTACATTTTCCACATAAATACGGAATAACATCATAAATAGTTCTTACTTTTGGACGAAGCTTCCATCAGAATCTTGGCAAGGTGTCCTTTGTCCAAAAGAATCTGTGCTTGGTTGTAAAACGTCGTCTTCAACTTCGGAATTAGCAGCTAACAATAGCTATGTGGCCACAACATTCCCAAATCCCCAAAACGCAATACTAAGGAAATTCCGAAAATAGCAATATACTCGCATAAACTGATATAACTCGGTTTAAAATAACTTCGTTATGATGTTTCTACAACCTATATCGAATTAAATTACAGACGGATATAGCTAAGGCCGATAACTGAGCGTTTCAAAATGCCATCTTGAGGTCTTGCTTTGCGCAATGACGAACGAGAAAAAGAGAGCGCACTTCGTTCCTTGGCCTTTATAAAGCTCTGAGAACTACGTAGACACTCCATTCCACTTCTCATTGGTTACTGACATCCAGGGGAAGGCGGGTGCAGTTCATGTCGACCCATAGGATACATACAGAGCTTTAAACTGATCTGAGAACAGAGCCTCGTTTTCAGACCTTCGCAGTTCCTGTCATGGATTTCGCTGCAGAAAGAGTTCTGGTTCACCCACAGACATAATTCAAACGGTTTTAGAAACTAGAGATTGTTTTCTATCCAATAGTAATAATAATATGCATATTTGTACGAGCAAGAATTGAGTACGAGGCAGTTTAATTTTGGAATGATAAATGTCCAAGTTGAAACAGCACCCCCTGTAGTGTCAAGAGGTTTTAAAGAACGATGTGAAATATTCTTTTGCACTAATATTTTGTTGTATAAACACATTCATTTTCCATTCCAAATTAAAATCTGCTGCAGATGGAAGCTCATGAGCTGGGCCTCCTGACTGGCCTTTTTGAGCGAGCGCGTGTGTGGTGTATACTATGTAGTCACCTAATCTGACAATAAGGACTAGGCATCTACTACCACTTTTGGTTCTGACATCACCATCACCCACTAATGAAGGACATAGGCTGTCATTCAGCTAATAAAGGCTAATATCACTCAAGCCATTTTAGCATTTGAATGCTGAAGGTGCCGCCCAGATGTGCGACATCAGGAACATGCCCAGTTTGACAAGGCTACTGATATTCCGTAGGGGTGTTGGCATGCAGAATGACTTGTACATCAATGACTGTCAGCACCGTTACATGCTTAGTTTGACCCTGAAGGAGAGGACACGGTTGTCACAAGTTGAGCTATTTTCGTAAATAGTAGAAAGAAAGTAATAGGAGATGTGAACCTGCTATGTTAAGGTCTGGATTGGTTTGGGTCCCGGGACTGACGCAGTCATATCTTAAACATTTGAACTGTGGACCGAAACGTATCGTGAATCAGTACATCCCTAATATACACACACACACACACACACACACACAACACACACACACACAACACACACACACACACACACACACACACACACACACACACACACACACACACAGAGTGGTTGTTGTTTTAGGATCATTTGGGATTATGATGGGGAGAACAGTGAGCAAGTGAGGACTAGGCTAGAGAGAGAGGGCGGAAGGGAGGGAGGGAGGAAAAAAATACCTGACCACCGACTGACCCAAACGTAAGGAAAGCTTTCACTATGTACAGACTCGGTGAGCATAGCCTTGCTATTGAGAAAGGCCGCCGTAGGCAGACCTGGCTCTCAAGAGAAGACAGGCTATGTACACACTGCCCACAAAATGAGGTAGAAACTGAGCTGCACTTCCTAACCTCCTGCCAAATGTATGACCATATTAGAGACACATATTTCCCCCAGATTACACAGATCCACAAAGAATTAGAAAACAAACCCAATTTTGACAAACTCCCATATCTACTGGGTGAAATACCACAGTGTGCCATCACAGCAGCAAGATTTGTGACCTGTTGCCACAAGAAAAGGTCAACCAGTGAAGAACAAACGCCATTGTAAATACAACCCATATTTATGTTTATTTATTTTCCCTTTTGTACTTTAACCATTTGTACATCGCTACAACAGTGTATATATACATCATATTACTTTTGAATTGTCTTTATTCTTTTGGAACTTCTGTGAGTGTAATGCTTACTGTTAATTTTTATTGTTTATTTCACTTTTGTTTATTATCTACTTCACTTGCTTTGGCAATGTTAACATATGTTTACCATGCCAATAAAGCCCTTAAATTGAATTGAGAGATGGAGGGAGGGATGGGAGAGATGGAGAGTGAGGGATATGTAATGTATGTAGAGAGAAGAGAGTGCTAGCAGTAGCAGCTCTGGGAGCAATGCAGTCAGGACAGTAACCCCCTGCACCTGCCTGTCCACACACTGGGGCCATTGTGCTCCTGTCACACACACTCTCTCGCTACTGTTAGTGAGGTCACCTGACTTAGCCTAGGTGTTTAGATGGTGTGTGTGAGCAGCCCCTGGCTCACTTAACCTGGCCATGGTATAGTTGGAGTAAGGTGTGTGTGTCTTTGTGTCTGGGCTCTGGCTGGGAGAGAGGTGGAGAAAGAGGGGAGGTGTGTGTGTGTGTGTGTGTGTGTGTGTGTGTGTGTGTGTGTGTGTGTAGGCTTTGTGTTGCTGGCAACAACAGTGCACTGTGGCAAGCCATTGAGTCACAGCATTGGTGGCGTGGATTTCTGTGTTCCAGTGCAGGTGTGTGTGGGCTCCCTGTGTGTGGTGTTGTGTCTGT
>NW_019945274.1:85897-88265 GCF_002910315.2 Salvelinus sp. IW2-2015
TCTGTTGTTCTGTCTGCTCGTGTGTGTGTACCAGTTGTGTCCCTGGTGTGTGGGTGTATGTCTTCGTGTATGTCAGTCTCTCTCTGCTCTGTGTGTGTGGCTGCAGGCAAGGAGGGGAGAGAAGGAGAGAAGTGTGTGGGACTGAGTTGGTTCAGAATTCTCTCGTTCCTCTGGCTTGTGTGTGTTTGTGGGTGAAAGTAGCTGCCTGATTTGCTGGATCAATTGGTGTATGTTCTGAGACACATACAGACAGACAGATGTTTGCTGTAGTGTGTAGAGCTTGCTTCCTGTTCTGTTATCAGGGTGATAAGTGGAGATTAGAGGTCGACCGATATGATTTTTCAAAGCCGATACCGATTATTGGAGGACCAAAAAAAGCCGCTACCGATTAATCGTCCGATTAAAAAATAAAAAAAATAAGTCTTTATTGTAATAATGACAATTACAACAATACTGAATGAACACTTATTTTAACTTAATATAATACATCAATAAAATCAATTTAGCCTCAAATAAATAATAATCATGTTCATTTTGGTTTAAATAATGCAAAAACAAAAGTGTTGGAGAAGAAAGTAAAAGTGCAATATGTGCCATGTAAGAAAGCTAATGTTAAGTTCCTTGCTTCAGAACATGGAGAACATATGAAAGCTGGGGGTTCCTTTTAACATGAGTCTTCAATATTCCAGGTAAGAAGTTTAGGTTGTAGTTATTATAGGAATTATAGGACAATTTTTCTCTATACGATTTGTATTTCATATACCTTTGACTATTGGATGTTCTTCTAGGCACTTTAGTATTGGCAGTTAACCCACTGTTCCTAGGCCGTCATTGAAAATATGAATGTGTTCTTAACTGACTTGCCTAGTTAAATAAAGGTGTAAAAAAAACAACAACCTTGTTCTCTGTCAATGTGTTGTTCTCTCTGAGGTGAGCTGAGCCGGGGGAGAGAGATCTGGTAGTCTGTACTGTGTTGTGCTGTGGTGGCCTCATAGTGTTAGATGGTGTTGTCTGTACTGTGTTTTGCTGTGGCCTCAGTGTTAGATGGTGTTGTCTGTACTGTGTTGTGCTGTGGTGGCCTCATAGTGTTAGATGGGTTGTCTTACTGGTTGCTGTGTGGCCTCATAGTGTTAGATGGTGTTGTCTGTACTGTGCTGTGGTGGCCTCAGTGTTAGATTGTGTTGTCTGTACTGTCATGGTGGTTTCAGAGAGGGTTAGATGGTGGTTGTCTGGGGTTGGTAGATGAGGTGATATTAGCTTGGAGTCTTTAGACTGTAGTGTTATTGTTCTAAGTTTGTTAGAGTGGATGGATGGATGGTCGGAGTACATTATTAGAAGGATTCCACAGGTTGTTGTGGTAGATAAGATTGTCAGTCACTGTCTGAGAAGTGGATAGGATGTTGCTGTAGTTTAGTGGAGGTTAGGACTAGTAACAGGAGTTGTAGTGTTGGTGGAGGTTAGAACTAGTAACAGGGATGTTGTAGTGTTGGTGGAGGTTAGGACTAGTAACAGGGATGTTGTAGTGTTAGTGGAGGTTAGACTAGTAACAGGGATGTGTAGTGTTGTGGAGGTTAGGACTAGTAACAGGGATGTTGTTGTATGGAGGTTAGGACTAGTAACAGGGATGTTTGGTGTTGGTGGAGGTTAGGACTAGTAACAGGGATGTTTGTGTGTAGTGGAGGTTAGGACTAGTAACAGGGATGTTGTGGTGTTAGTGGAGGTTAGGACTAGTAACAGCGGATGTTTGTTTATGGAGGTTAGGACTAGTAACAGGGATGTGTGGTGGGTTAGGACTAGTAACAGGGATGTTGTGGTGTTGGAGGAGGTTAGGACTAGTAACAGGTATGTTGTGTGGTAGTGGAGGTTAGGACTAGTAACAGGGATGTTGTGGTTTAGTGGAGGTTAGGACTAGTAACAGGGATGTTGTGGTGGGGTTAGGATAGTAACAGGATGTTGTGGTGTTGGAGGAGGTTAGGACGTAGTAACAGATGTTGTGTGTTAGTGCAGGTTAGAACTAGTAACAGGGATGTTGGTGTGTGGAGTTTAGGACTAAACAGGGTGTTTGGTTATGAGGTTAGGACTAGTAAAAGGGATGTTGTGGTGTTAGTGGAGGTTAGGACTAGTAACAGGGATGTTTGTGAGAGTTAGGACTAGTAACAGGGATGGTGTAGTGAGGTGGTGGAGGTTAGACTAATACTGTGTGTGTGTTGTCTTTGTCTTTTCTTTTCCTATATGCCTATTCCATATCTCTTTCTCTCCCCCTCCCTCTCTTTGTAAACCCTTTCTTTGCTTACCCTTTACCTCCTCCCTCTCTTCCCTCTCTCGCCCACTACGTCTCTCTTACAGGAATTGTTAGCAGATGTGGACA
>NW_019945274.1:92173-98544 GCF_002910315.2 Salvelinus sp. IW2-2015
AACCCTGCCTCCGCTTCCCTAACCCTGACTAACCCTGACTAACCCTGCCTCCTTCCCTATCCCTGACTAACCCTGCCTCCTTCCCATCCCTGACTAACCCTGACTAAACCACTGCTTCCTCCCTATCCCTGACTAACCCTTGCCTCCTTCCCTATTCCTGACTAAACCCTGACTAACCCTGCCTTCCCTATCCCGACTAACCCGCCTCTCCCTGACTAACCCTGCCTCCTTCCCTATCCCTGACTAACCCTGACTAACCCTTCCTTTCCTATCCCTGACATAACCCTGACTAACCCTGCCCTCCCTTCTAACCCTGGACTAACCCTGACTAACCCTGCCTCCTTCCCTAACCCTGACTAACCCTGCTCTTCCCTATCCCTGACTAACCCTGCCTCCTTCCCTATCCCTGACTAACCCTGACTAACCCTGCTCCTTCCCATCCCTGACTAACCCTGACTAAACCCTGACTAACCCTCCTCCTTCCATCCTGACTAACCCTGCCTCCTTTCCCTAACCCTGACTAACCCTGCCTCTCTTCCCTAATCCTGACTAACCCTGCCCTTCCATCCTGACTAACCCTGCGTCCTTCCCTAACTCTGACTAACCCTGCCTCCTTCCCTATCCCTGACTAACCCTGACTAACCCTGCTCCTTCCTATCCTGACTAACCCTGCCTCCTTCCCTAACTCTGACTAACCCTGACTACCCTGACTAACCCTGCAAACCCTGTACTCACTGACGATGTGGGTTCCTTGTGTGTGGCTGTTCAGAGTACAGCCTTGTGGTGTGTTTGTAATACGTCGACCATATGGTGTCACGACGCATCGTTCATCGCTCATAAACCGCCAACAGTAGGAGCAGAGAACTGCTACGTAAAACAAACGCGGCCCCCCGCACAACCCCGCCGCTGCTACCGTTAACTAGGTGTGAAAACAACAACCACAAGCCAGAGACGAAAGCAGAGCTTCTGACTGTGTGCCTCACTTACCCTGCTCTGTTCTCACAGTCACTCTGCTACTCTGCTGTACAAAAACTCGGCACTACAAGGCACTATAGGCCTAACGACTGTTGTGTGTAAAACCTAAAACCACATGGGCAGAGCCAGTTCACTCTCTACCTATTTAGACAGCCGTCTGCCATCAGGTGTTAAGGATAATGTAGAGACCTGCAGAGAGAGGCACTGCCCAGAGCAGAGGCAGAGAGAGGCACTGCCCAGAGCAGAGGCTGAGAGAGGGCACTGCCCAGAGCAGAGGCAGAGAAAGGGCACTGCCGAGACCACAGAGAGAGGGCACTGCCCAGATCATAGGACAGAGAAAGGGCACTGCCCCAGAGCACAGACAGAGAGAGGGCACTGCCCAGAGCAGAGCAGAGAGAGGGGCACTGCCCAGATCATAGACAGAGAAGGGCACAGTACCACAAACACACCACCTCTCGGTCTGTCTGTCTGTCTGTCCTGTCTGTCGTTCCTGTCTGTCTGTCTGTCTGTCTGTCTGTCTGTCTTGTCTGTCTGTCTGCTTCTGTCTGTCTGTCTGTCTGTCTGATCTGTTCAGCACTGCAGGCAGGATAGGGTCTGTTTACAATGTAATGAAGCAGTAGCACTACATACACACACTACCTACACTATTACACTATTACACTACACTATTACACTACCACTATTACACTATACATTATTACACACACTATTACACTACAACTATTACACTACATATTACACTACACTATAACATATACACTATTACACTACACTATTACAGCTACACTATAACACTACACTATAACATTACACTATTACACTACACTATTACACTACACTATCACAATGACACTACACTATTACACTACACTATTACACTACACTATTACACTATTACATATTAACACTAATATTACACTACACTATACATACATATTACACTTACTATTACACTACCTTATTACATTAACACTACACAACTACACTATACACTACACATAACAATTACACTACACTATTACACACTATTACACTACACTATTACACTACACTATAGCACACACTATAACATTACACTATAAAATTACACTACACTATTACACTACACTATTACACACTTACACTACACTATTACACTACACATACACTACACTACACTATTACACTACCACTATTACACTACACTATAACATACACTATTACACTATGTACACTACACTATTACCTACACTATTACACTACAACTTTTTACACTACACTTCACCACTTACACTATTACACTACACTATTACACTACACACTATTACACTACACTACATTATTACACTACATTTAACACACACTATTACACTACACTATTACACTACACTATTACACTACACTATTACACTTACACTATTAACATTAACATATACACTATTACACTACACTATTACACTACACTTTCTACACTACACTTTACACTACACTATTACACTATTTACACTTACACTAGTTAACACTACACAATTACACTACACTATTACACTACACTACATTATTACACTACACTTTTACAATACACTTTTCACACCTACACTATTACACTACACTACATTATTACACTTCACTATTACACTACATTATTTACACTACACTACACTATAGCACTACACTATAACACTACACAATTACGCTATTACACTACACTTTACATGACACTATTACACTACACTACATTATACACTACACTATTAAACACTACACTTTTAAACTACACTATTACACTACACTACACCTATTACACTACACTATTACACCTACACTATTAACACTACATTATTACACTACACTATTACACCACATTAATACACTAACACTATTACACTTACACTATTACTACACTATTTACACGTACACTATTTACACTTACACTATACCTACACTATTACACTACACTACACTAAATATTACACACACATTTACACTACCTATTACACTACACTATTAACTATACAACTACACTATTACACTACACTATTACACTACACTACACTACACAATTACCACTATAATCACTTACACACACATACACTATACACTACACTATTACATCACATATTACACTACACTCATATTACACTACACTAATTACACTACACTATTACACTACACTATTTACACTACACTATTACACTTACAACATTACACTATTACACTACACTATTACACTACACTATTACACTACACTATACAAACTACACTATTACACTACACATTAACACTACACTATACCTACACTATTCACTACTACTTACACTTACACTACACTATTACAACTTACACTACACTATTACACTACACTACACTACACTTACACTATTTACACTACACTACACTTACACTACACTATACACTACCATACACTTCATTACACTCACTATACACTACACTACACTATTACCAACTGCACTATTACACTACACTATAACATTTACCCAACTATACACTACACTATTACACATCACAATTACACTACACTATACACTACCTATTACACTACATACACTACACTATTACACTACAAATTACACTACCCATTAACATTAACTAACTACACTATTACACTACACAATCATACACCATATAACACTACATTATTACACTTACACTATTACACTACACTATTTACATCACACTATTACACTACACTATACACATTACACTACACTATTACACTTACACTATACATTTACACTCACATTACACACTACACTACTAACTATTACACACAATACACACAATTGACAGCTACACTATTACAGAACTATTAACACTACATATTACACTACACAATTCCACTACACTATTACACTACATTATTACACTACACTATTACACTACACCATTACACCATTACACTAACAACACACTACTACACTATTACACTATTACACTACACTATTACACTATTACACTACACCATTACACCAACAACACACTACTACACTATTACACTACACTATTACACTATTACACTACACCATTACACCAACAACACACTACTACACTATTACACTACACTATTACACTACACCCTACTCCACTACAGCCAACCCGTGGTACAGAAAGCTGCTATTTTGAGAAGGAGAGAGAAGGTGAGCTGTGAATGTGTGACAGGGTGGGGATGGTGTGGAGGGATATCGTCACTCTGCGGTGGGTGAACCCAGTTCAACGGCTGATGTCATCGGGAAAAGTAGAACCAAGTTTGTGGAAGTTAGTCAGTCTATAGCAGTTTTTCCTAATTGTTAACACACGATTTCTTTAACTACATCTCAGGTACTCTAAACAACAAAACACTAAACAGTTAGTTTTACAAGTTAGCAGTTAGCTAACAGTTAGCCACAGACGTCTTGCAAAATGGAACTCGGCAATCAGAATCATGTTCTCCCTGCTCAAAATMTAACCTCGGCGTACAAATGAGACACGCACACAAGCATCAAATGACTTTAACTTAGTGACAACCGAGATTACACTCAAAACACTACTATCAGAATCTATTTCAGTGTAAAAACTAAGATGTTGTTGTTGAACTGTATATTTGTTTGTGTTTACTCAAACAAGAAAGGAACACAAATCCTAAAATTGTAGTTTTAGATTTCAACATGACTCAATACATGTCAAAGAGCATACTGTAAGCACACATACATTAAAKATACAAACATAAYGTAAATATATTTTACATATGCAAAGAAAGAAAAATAGTCCTATTTGTATTACTGTACTATCTGTTGTAAAGATCAACTAGTCCTATTTGTATTACTGTACTAGCTTACTGTTGTAAAGATTAAAACCTAGTCCTATTTTGATTACGTACTATTGCTTGTAAAGATTAAACTTGAGTCTATTTGTATTACTGTACTATCTGTTGTAAAGATCAACTAGTCCTATTTTGTATTTACTGTACTATCTGTTGTAAAGAATAAACTAGTCCTATTTGTATTACTGTACTACTGTTGTAAAGATAAAACTAGTCCTATTGTATTACTGTACTATCTGTTGTAAAGAAATCAACTAGTCCTATTTGTATTACTGTACTATCTGTTGTAAAGATAAACTAGTCCTATTTGTATTACTGTATATCTGTTGTAAAGAATAAACTAGTCCTATTTGTCATTACTGTACTACTGTTGTAAAGATAAACTAGTCCTATTTGTATTACTGTACTATCTGTTGTAAAGATCAACTAGTCCTATTTGTATTACTGTACTATCTGTTGTAAAGATCAACTAGTCCTATTTGTATTACTGTACTATCTGTTGTAAGATAAACTAGTCCTATTTGTATTACTGTACTATCTGTTGTAAAGATAACACTCTAGTCCTATTTGTATACTGTTACTATCTGTTGTAAAGATCACACTAGTCCTATTTGTATTACTGTACTATCTGTTGTAAAGAGTCAACTAGTCCTATTTGTATTACTGTACTATCTGTTGTAAAGAATCAACTAGTCATATTTGTATTACTGTCTATCTGTTGCCCCCATGTCTAAGTTCCCGCCGTCTGTTTCTAATTCATGTCTAAGTTCCCCGTCTGTTTCTTATTCATGTCTAAGTTTCCCCCGTCTGTTTCTATTCCTGTCCGAGTTCCCCCGTCTGTTTCTATTCCTGTCTGAGTTCCCGCCGTCTGTTTCTATTCCTGTCTAAGTTCCCCGTCTGTTTTCTATCCATATCTAAGTTCCCCCGTCTGTTTTCTATTCCTGTCTGAGTTCCCCCGTCTGTTTCTATCCATGTCTAAGTTCCCCCGTCTGTTTCTATTCATGTCTGAGTTTCCCCGTCTGTTTCTATTTATGTCTGAGTTCCCCCCGTCCTGTTTCGACCCTGTCTAAGTTCCCCCGTCTGTTTCTATCCATGTCTAAGTTCCCCCGGTCTGTTTCCATTCATGTCTGAGTTCCCCTTGTTCCCCCTGTCAATTTCCACCCCTGTTCTGCGTTCCCTCCTGTCCTGAGCTCCTCCGTCTGAGTTCCCCCGTCTGAGTTCCCCCCCGTCTGAGTTCCCCCTGTCAGAGTTCCCCCCGGTCTGTTTCCATTCATGTCTGTTAGTTTTACAGTTATCGACTCTCGGTTTCTGTCTCTTCACTGTGGTTACCTCCTCTCACTTCTCTCTCTCTCTCTCTCTTTCTCTCTCTTTCTCTCTCTTCTTTCTCTCTCTCTCATAACACACAGACATGCCGGGTCCTATTTTATGCTTGACATTTTTCCTCATTTCCTCGCCTTTTGGGTGTGCTGTCCATATCTGCCATCCCTCCTTCCTCTGTTCCGCCTATATCTCCCTTTAAGTATCTACATTGGGTCATTCCTTCTCTGTTCTGGCTATCCATTTCTTGTTGTCCTTGTTCTCCTCATCCACCCACATT
>NW_019945275.1:0-3838 GCF_002910315.2 Salvelinus sp. IW2-2015
CCTTCATTTACTCAAGCTTTCCTGTATTTTACAAGAATAACAAACCGGATTTGGTTTTTTAGTTACCAGTACGCCTGCTTGTCAGGAAGGCTGCAGTTTGGGCAGCATGCGTATCAAATATACAGCTTGTTGTGGCCATAGACATATAATCCATAGAAAGGGTTATGGAACCTCTACCCTTGACTGTTAAACTCATGGGTACAATAGCAATGGATGCCAGTCCTGACTTGAATGGGAACTTCCCATCTATCGATTATATTTCTATTATATTTTATGGTTGGTTGCAGCTGTCGGTTTGCCTTTGGCAGATTTCAAAATACAACCGCGGGGAACAAACGTACAGTTTGGAAAGCAAATGTCTACCGCTGAAAAGAGAAGTCTAAACTTCTCAACAACTTCCCTCCGGGCCTATGATTTCTGAATCCAGTCGTGGTGTTGCTGGGTATTTAGACCTCAGTCCTCCATGAAATAACACCATATATATATAGATTCTACAGACCCTACTGAGTAATCCCAACCCCACTTTTACATCGGTATTTATATAATCGTTTTTTCTCTACAGCCCAATGTTGTGAACATACCAATCTGAACATTGTCTTTTTCGATCGCATATTTATAATTGTTTCCATAACTGTCTTCTTGCATTTGCTTATAAGCACAATAAAAATGGACATTGATTAAAATCTTTTGAGTTGAATTATCCACATGGCAATGTTTTGAAATGAAGGTTTTTATTTTGAAGGATTCTTCATTACCATACGAAAATGATGTCATCCTTTGTGCTGCTGGCAGAATAGAAGTGGCTACACGTTTACACATGTGACGCTGTCCATAAACAAGGAAGTAAATGCTGAACATTTTCCGTGATGTCACTTTGTAATACAAAACCAGCAGCCTTATTGTCTCTGTCACTGGTGGTATTGTAACAAAATGACACTTTACTCTTCTTTATTTAGGGGGGGACTCTTTATTAGGAGGGGGACTCTTTATTAGGAGGGGCCTCTTTATTAGGGGGGGACTCTTTATTAGGGGGGGGACTCTTTATTTTCATTTTTCCACCACAATCATGGACTTTCGTCTCAGAGTTCCCAATGACGAAACTATTGAACATTACGCATCAGTGTAACGCAGTAGTACCTAATCACTTAGCACCTTATCGTTAGAAGTTTGGTTTTGGTTTTGCAGTCTGTAGACGTAAACGGTTTAACAAACAACCAACACTAAGAGAAAGAGACTCCTTTCATAAGAAAACCCCCGTGATGTCATATCCAGCTCCGTTTTAAGACTAGGCGTTGCTCAGAATGGTTCAAGGAAGTGGATCTGCTGACTCTCAACACCCATTGGGTTATTCCATGTCTGAGTCATTGTTAGTTATCCGGTAGTATAATTTTAGTATATGTTATCTGTACTTGTTAAAACTCAAGTAGACGGAAATAAAAACTAAAATCTGACGACGTTGAATATAACAATACTTTCGTTCTGTTGTATGTTCCATTCTAAGAAATATCTTTGTATTTTTTGCTTCATATCCCATTTCAAAACACATTTCCCAGCCTCACCACTAAGATACAGTCAGTACTCTCCACTAACATTACAGTCAGTACTTCACAATCAGTCAACTCTAACATACAGTTCAGTACTCTTCCACTAACATACAGTCAGAATCTCTCACTAACGATACAGTCAGTACTCTTCCTACTAACATAACAGTCAGTACTCTCCTAAGATTAGTAGTGAATCTCCTAACATACAGTCGTTCTCCACTAACTACTCAGTACTCACTAGATAACATTAGTACTCTCAACTTATAACTTCCATAACATCAAGTACTTTCCACTCTACTAACCACTAACATACGTCAGTACTCTCTAACATACAGTCAGTACTCGTCCACTTAAACATACAGTCAGTATTTCCCAATCATAGTCTACATCACATAGTACTCTCCACTTTACATACAGTCAGTACTCTCCCACTAAACATACAGTCAGTACCTCTCCACTAAAACAATACAGTCAGCTCTCTCACTTAAACGATACAGTAGTCTCCTCCACTAACATACAGTCAGTACTTCTCCACTAAACATACGTCAGTACCTCCCTACTAACATACTCTCACAGATATCAGTACTCTCCCACTAACCAACAGTCAGTACTCTCCACTAACATCAGGTCAGTTACTCTCCACTAACATACAGTCAAGATATCTCCTACTACATACAGTCAGTATGTCTCCCCTAAGATACAGTCGACTCTCCACTACCATACTAGTAGTATCTCCATAACAGTACAGTCAGTACCTCCACTAACATACAGTCGTACTCTCCAACTAAGCGATCTCACAGATACAGTTACTCTCCCACAACATACTCTCCACTAACATACCGTCAGTACTCTCCACTAAAGATACAGTCAGTCTCTCACTAACATACAAGTCAAGTCTTCACAAAGTCTTCCTCCACGTAACAGTACAGTCCGCAGCACATACTAGTTCTTCCCACTAAGATACAGTCCAGTCTCTCCACTAAGTACAGTCAGTACTCTCCAGATCATATATTGCATAAATCAGTCAGTACTCTCCACTAACACAGTCAGTACATTCCAATAATACGTCTATCTCACCTAACATACAGTCAGTACCTCCACTAAATACAGTCCATACTCTCACTAACATACAGTCAGTACTCTCCACTAACATACATCAGTACTCCCACTAACATACAGTCAGTACTCTCCCACTTAAACATTACAGTCAGTACTTCTCCCACTAACATACAGTCAGTTACTCTCCACTAACAGTACAGTCAGTACTCTCCACTAACATACAGTCAGTACTCTCCACTAATAACAGTCAGTACTCCCACTAACTACAGTCATATTCTCCACTAACATACAGGTCAGTACTCTCCACTAAACATACAGTCCAGTACTCTCCCTAAACATAAAGTTCAGTATCTTCCCACTAACATACAGTCATACTTCCACTAACATACAGCAGTACTCTCCACTAAAACATACAGTCAGTACTCTCCCACTAACATACAGTCAGTACTCTCCACTAAGATACAGTCAATACTCTCCACTAAACTACAGTCAGTACTCTCCCACTAACATACAGTCAGTACTTCTCCACTAAACATACAGTCAGTAACTCTCCCACTAAATACAGTCAGTACTCTCCCACTAACATAAGTCAGTATCTCCACTAACATACAGTCAGTACTCTCCACTAAGATACAGTTCAGACTCTCCACTAACATACAGTCAGTACATCTCCCCCTACTACACCATACAGTCAGTACTACTCCACTAACCATACAGTCAGTACTCTTCCCCACTAAATACAGTCAGTACTCTCCACTAACGATACAGTCAGTACTCTCCACTTAAACCATACAGTTCAGTACTCTCCACTAACATACAGTCAGTACTCTTCACTAACTTACAGTCAGTGATCTCACTAAACGTAGTATCCTCACTAACATACAGTCAGTACTCTCCACTAAACTACAGTCAGTACTCTCCACTAAACTACAGTCCATACCTCCACTAACATACAGTCAGTACTCTCACTAACATACAGGTCAGCTACTCTCACTGTCAAGTATCACTAACATCGTCAGTACTCTCCACCTAACATACAGTCAGTACTTCTCCATAACATACAGGTCATACCTCTCCACTAAGAACAGTCAGACTCTCCACTAGAAACAGTCATACTCCTCCACTAAATACAGTCAGTACTCTTCCACTAAGATCACAGTTCAGTTACTCTCCACT
The DNA here is from genome assembly GCF_002910315.2 of Salvelinus sp. IW2-2015. Lineage (NCBI taxonomy): Eukaryota > Metazoa > Chordata > Actinopteri > Salmoniformes > Salmonidae > Salvelinus > Salvelinus sp. IW2-2015. The sequence goes on from NW_019945275.1 coordinate 3,780, forward strand.
AACATTACCAAGTCAGTACTCTCCACTAACATACAGGTCAGTACTCTCCCACTAAGATA
>NW_019945275.1:7709-10207 GCF_002910315.2 Salvelinus sp. IW2-2015
TACAGTCAGTACTCTCCACTAACATACAGTCAGTACTCTCCACTAACATACAGTCAGTACTCTCCACTAACATACAGTCAGTACTCTCCACTAAATCACCATACTGTTTTACAATTATTTTAACGCCTCATACAAATGTTGGCTCCTTGGTTTCATGTTCTGACTTGCCCTCTCTGAATAGAAGTCCCCCACTGGAAGTTGTATGAGGCTATGCCAGTAAATTCTGACATTGACTGCCCTTGACGTTGTTCCCTTACATAGTTTGTTTACAAGTCATGCCATATTCTGAGTAGAGACGTTACATCCCGGTGTCTAGGCTATTTGGTATACAACTTGCGCCCGGCCATACAGATAGACATTAGCCTATGATATAATTAATTAGACACAATTGGTCTATATTTTAGATACACCGTAATGGTCCTAAGGCCCCCCAATGTTCACTGTCGTATCATCCCCTCAGTTGTGAGATGTTGGGATGGGGCCAGTCAGTAAATCAAGTGTCTATGTAAAAATGGCTAGTTGGACCCATCTGAGCAGTTGGATTCTGAGCCCTCACACACTACTGACTTAAGCCAACTATACTATGGTCTGACCCACTACAGACTGACTCTATGGTCTGAYCCACTACAGACTGACTCTATGGTCTGACCCACTACAGACTGAATCTATGGTCTGATCCACTACAGACTGAATCTATGGTCTGACCCACTACAGACTGACCCACTACAGACTGAATCTATGGTTTGATCCACTACAGACTGACCCAATGGTTTGACCCACTACAGACTGAATCTATGGTCTGACCCACTACAGACTGATATTTAATTCACTTAGCTAACTTTACATAGTGTATAGCTAGCTAACTAGCTAACATTACATTAGCAGCTCATTTTATTTTTTTATTTAACCTTTATTTAACTAGGCAAATCAGTTAAGAACACATTCTTATTTACAATGACGGCCTAGGAACAGCGGGTTAACTGCCTTGTTCAGGTGCAGAACGACAGATTTTGTATCTTGTCAGCTCGGGGATTCGATCTTCCAACCTTTCGGTTACTAGTCCAACGTTCTAACCACTAGGCTACCCTGCCGCCCCTATTTGAGTTAGTCTGCAGACTAAGTTTCTGTAGCAAGCTAGCTAGTAATACATAGTACATAGTTCATTTTAAAAATACATTTACTAACTTGAATAGGTTCTCCCAAAACAAAATAATGCCCAAGAGGAGCCCCTTTATCTTGGTAATAGGTAAGAGCCCCTTTATCTTGGTAATAGGTAAGAGCCCCTTTATCTTGGTAATAGGTAAGAGCCCCTTTATCTTGGTAATAGGTAAGAGGAGGTAAGACTCCTCCATCACGGTGACGTAAGAGCTCCTCCATCGCGGTGAGGTAAGAGCTCCTCCACGACGGTGAGTAGAGCTCCTTCATCGCGGTGAGGTAAGAGCTCCGCCATCGCGGTGAGGTAAGAGCTCCTCCATCGCGGTGAGTAAGAGCGCCTCCATCGCGTGAGGTAAAGCTCCTACATCTCGGTGAGTGTAAGGCTCCTCCATCGCGGTGAGGTAAGAGCCCTCCATCGCGGAGAGGTAAGAGCTCCTCCATCGCGGTGAGTAAGAGCTCTCCATCCGGTGGTAAAGCTCCTCCACCGCCGGTGAGGTAAGAGCTCCTACCATCGCGGTGAGGTAAGAGCTCCTCCATCACGGTGAGGTAAGAGTTCCTCCATTCAACGGTGAGGTAAGAGCTCCTCCACTCACGTATGGAGCATAATGACCTTCATGTGAATTAGTACCATGGAGGACAGTTTGTCTGTTATGCATACTTGGACTATATGATTGGCTGTGACCTGTCACTTATTGGTGGTACCAATAGGAATCATCATGAATCAATCCTACAGAATCATTATCCACTTCATTGTATGAGCATTGGTTGTGTGAAACAGCAACTACGTTGTATGCAGAATTCGACTCCAGGAAGTAGGACATATTTACCTCTTAACTAAAACCGAAACTCTCTGTTCAGCTGTTACCAGCTCCCTCTCTCTCTCTCTCTCTCCTCTCTCTCTCTCTCTCTCCTCTCTCTCGTCTCTCTCTCTCTCTCTCTCTTCTCCCTCTCCCCCCCCCTCTCTTCCCCCCTCTCTCTCTCCCCCCCTCTCTCTCTCCCCCCCCCCCCCTCTCTCTCTCTCTCTCTCTCTCTCTCTCTCATCTCTCTCTCGCTCTACTCTCTCTCTTCTCTCCTCTCTCTCTCCCTCTCTCCCCCTCTCTCTCTCCCCCCCCTCTCTCTACTCGCCCCCTCTCTCTCTCCCCCCCCCCCTCTCTCTCTCTCACTCCTCTTCTCTCTCTCTCCTCTCTCTCTCTCTCATCTCTCTCTTCTTCTCTCTCTTCCTCTCTCTCTCTCTCTCTCTCTCTCAATTCAGATTCAATGCAATTCAGATTCAATTTAGGGGCCTTTAATTTGGCATGGTAACATGTGTTAACCATGCCAGAAAGCAAGTGAAGGTGACAACA
>NW_019945275.1:10232-19011 GCF_002910315.2 Salvelinus sp. IW2-2015
CAAGAGGCCCCTATCTTGAATAGTAAGAAGCGGACCTTATCCCTTTGGTAATAGGTAAGAGCCCCTTTATCTTGGTAATAGGTAAAGGACCTTTATCTGGTAATAGGTTAAGAGCCCTTATCTGTAATAGGTAAGAGGACCCATTTTCTTGGAGTAATAGGTAAAGGACCTTATCTTGGTAATAGGTAGAGCCCCTTATCTTGGTAATAGTAAGAGGACCTTTATCTTTGTAATAGGTAAAGGACCTTTTATCTTTGTAATAGTAAAGGCCTATCTTGGTAATAGGTAAGAGCCCCTTTATTCTGTAATAGGTAAGAGACCTTTATCTGTGGTAATAGTAAGAGGACCTTTACTTGGTAATAGGTAAGGGACCTTATCTTTGGTAATAGGTAAAGGACCTTTATCTTGGTATAGGTAAGAGACCTTTACTTGGAATAGGTAACAGGACCTTGATCTTGAATAGGTAACCAGGACCTTTATCTTGTATAGGTAAAGAGACCTTTATCTTGGTAATAGGTAACAGCGACCTTTATCTTGGGTTTAATGAGGTAAGAGGAGCAAGACCATCTGTTGTGTATCAGTGGCTCTGGGTTAAAGAGCTCTCTGACATGGCCGCTACACGAGCGTAGATTCATACGTGTAAGGCCCGGTGAGGTAAGAGCTCCTCCATCACGGTAGGTAAGAGCTCCTCCATCACGGTGAGGTAAGAGCTCCTCCATCGCGGTGAGTAAGAGCTCCTCCACGTGAGGTAAGAGCTCCTCATCACGGTGAGTAAGAAGCTCCTCCATCGGGTGAGGTAAGAGCCCTCCATCGCCGGTGATAAGACTCGCTCCATCCGTGAGGTAAGAGCTCCTCCATCGCGGTGGAGTAAGAGCACCTCCATCGCGGTGAGGTAAGAGCTCCTACCATCGCGGTGAGGTAAGGAGCTCCTCCATCGCGGTGAGGTAAGAGCTCCTCCATCGCGGTGAGGTAAGACTTCCTCCATCGCGGTGGTGAGTCTAAGAGCTCCTCCCCATTCGCCGGTGAGGTAAGAGCTCCTACCATCGCGGTGAGGTAAGAGCCCTCCATCCGGTGAGGAAGAGCTTCCTCCATCACGTGAGGTAATACACAAAAGTGAAACAAACAATACAAATTAACAGTAAACATTACACATACAGAGGTTTCGAATTCTCTCTCTCTCTCTCACACACACAAACAACTTATCTTGTCTTGTTATTAAATACAGTCCGTGAACATGCAGGAACAGTCCCTTCTGCTGGATTTCTAGGAAAACCCAACGGACAACAAGATGGTACAAACAACATTATCAGGGATTTTACTCACAAAGCGTCTCAGAGTAGGATTACAGATCTAAGACCAGCCCCCTCCCCCCCCTGTCATTATAATCTAGAAGGCAAAACAGATCYTAGAYCAGMGCCTACTGTGARAYGCTTTWTWAATACAGACCCTTGTGCTGCACACGGCTTGTATTAGCCAGCTGAGCCAATGGACTAGGCATTGTTTTGATGGAGCGAACTCAGGTCTTCAGGTTTTTAGGCAACGTTACCCATCACATCTTTCGGGTTTTATTACTGAAAAGGTTTTCCTGGTTACAATGGCGAATTACACGGCAGGGCGGCAGGTAGCCTAGTGGTTAGAGATCGAATCCCAGAGCTGACAAGGTAAAAATCTGTCGTTCTGCCCCCTGAACAAGGGAGTTTAACCCACTGTTTCTAGGCTGTCATTGAAAATAAGAATTTGTTCTTAACTGACTTGCCTAGTTAAATAAAGGTCAAATAAAAATAAAAAATAAAAACACTGACCGGCTGAGGATGTCAGCTTCGCATATCAGGTAAATACTGCCATCTGCTGGTCATTAAATATAAAACGTCTGCTGCACCATGACTGGCATTTAAACGAGAGGGAATCAATCAAACGGAAATCATTTGTAATGCATCAATCAAAGTAATGCATTTCATTTGTATTGGTTTTTAAATGTGTCAACTACATGTATTGATCGTGAATCATTGTCTGCATAGGATTCCAAATACGCAAGCTGAGAAACGCATTTTCTCCTTCTAAAATCTAAAATCTCAGTCTAAAAGCAGGAACATGCATTTCTTCATTGGTTTCGTAGGTATGGGTGTCATGGCAACTAAATCAACAAACGCTAGCCTCTCCGTGACCTAAATTGAGAGAGATTTTTTGAGGTGACAAAGTTGGAAGAACAGAATCATCTAGAATGTCATTGTATGCTATAGCATTAAGATATCCCCTCACTGGAACTAAGGGGCCTAGCCTGAACCATGAAAAACAGGCCCAGACCATTATTCCTCCTCCACCAAACTTTACAGTTGGAACGCCTGGCATCCACCAAAACCAGATTTGTCCATCGGACTGCCAGATGGTGAAGCATGATTCATCACTCCAGAGAACGCTTTTCCACTACTCCAGAGTCCAATGGCGGCGAGCTTTACACCACTCCAGCCGAAGCTTGACATTGCACATGGTGATCTTAGGATTGTGTGGCTGCTCGGCCATGGAAACCCATTTCATTAACCTCCCGATGAACAGTTCTGACATTGCTTCCAGAGGCCGTTTGGAACTCGGTAGTGAGTGTTACATCAGAGGACAGACGATTTTTACGCACTACGCGCTCCAGCACTCCGCGGTCCCGTTCTGTGAGCTTGTGTGGCCTACCACTTCACAGCTGAGCCGTTGTTGCTCCTAGATGTTTCCACTTCACAATAACAGCACTTACAGTTGACCGGGGCAGCTCTAGCAGGGCAGACATTTGACTAACTGACTTGTTGGAAAGGTGGTATTCTGTGACGGTGCCACGTTGAAAGTCACTGAGCTCTTCAGTACGGGCCATTCTACTGCCAATGTTTGTCTATGGAGATTGCATGGCTGTRTGGTCAATTTAATCCACCTGTCAGCAAAGGGTGTGGCTGAAATAGCAGAATCCACGAATTTGAAAGGGTGTMCACATACTTTTGTATATATAGTGTACAATACTATAAAAACATCATAGTAAATACTACAGAGGTGTCCGCAAAAACACAACACTTTTTATATATAGTAAATAATACAGTATTTAATTTGCATACACCCTGCCCATTCTCCTCCCCCATATAGAAATTGGTACCACCCATAAGTGAGAAACCTACATGCCAAGTATAGACCACATTATGTTCTATACAGGTAATAGAAAAAAAGCACAACAAATCTGTTCAGATGCACAAGACACGTGTTCAACATGTTCCTGCAGACTTGTAGATCGTTTTTGCCCCAATGCAGTTAAGAAGAGATTCTTATTTACAATAACGACCTACACCAGCCAAACCCGGAAGACGCTGGGCCAATTGTGCACCACCCTATGGGACTCTCAATCACGGCCGGTTGTGATACAGCTTGGATGCGAACCAGGGTGTCCGTAGTTGACGCCTTCAAGCACTGAGATGCAGTGCCTTAGACMGCTGCGCCACTCKGAAGTTCCCACGCAGGCAGCATATCCACGACAAGCAAGACACAGACAGACACGCAGTCTAATTAGCTATGTAATGTTATTTTTTAATCATCATTGCAAACCTTGGCTAAGCAGACAGACAGTCAAAGTATTGGTGTTATTTTTCAGCAACTCTGGCTAGTGGCTCTACGATATGGCAGCAACTACAAAGATCAGYCTACCTACAACATCACACAAAACTTTTATAGTTTTCTACTCCGATGCTGTCCTGCGTGTGAAACTGGAATATCCGTTACGACACACAGAAAACGTTGTTAGCCTTCATAATGCCCTCGGATGTTCGTTTAAAAATCGCCACAGGGTATTTATTTCAGCTGTTGGGAAATTTGAGGAAGTCTCCTGTGTGAAGTCTGGGATTGTGTGGGGATCTCTATCTAGCGAAAGATTAAAAAAAAACAAAAAACTCTGCTAGGTGACGCAACAACTACGTGTGTGTGTTTTCTATTCCTGTTCGTACCTCTCCTTGTAGGCTTTACAGACACTCCCCGCCCCTTGGCTGCAACCCTTCTAATGTGTACCTTGTGCACAGAACCCATGTGGAATTCTGTGTCTCCGGCAGCGTTTGGATCTACCGTTCTGCGGTCAAGAACGCAGAGTTCATCTCAGCCTAAACCGCCCTTCAATCCCTTTACTTTTTGTCCGTGACGGAGGCATCACCTCAGAGAGCACTGTTAATCCAGCTGCTCTCTCTACATGTTTCTCTCATAGTCCGACAGCGTCTGGTCGTCATGGTGATGGCACAGGGCTACTCATTTCTCCTTACTGGACTCTTTTCTCCCTCTCTCACCTGTCCATCTTCCTCTCCCGCCTGTCCATCTCCTCTCYCACCTGTCCATCTCCTCTCTGACCTGTTCCCCTCCTCTCACCTGTCCATCTCCTCTTTGACCTGTTCATCGCCTCTCTCACCTGTCCATCTCCTCTCCACCTGTCCCATCACCTCTCTCACCTGTCCATCTCCTCTTCTGACTGTCCCTTCCTCTCTCACCTGTCCATCTCTCTCTATGACCTGTCCCTCTCCTCTCTCACCTGTCCATCTCCTCTCTGACCTGTCCATCCCTCCCTCACTCTGCCCTTCCTCTCCCCGCCGTCCACTCCTCTGACCTGTTATCTCGTCTCTCACCTGTCATCTCCTCTCCTACCTGTCCATCACCTCTCCCACCTTGTCCATCTCCTCCTCTGACCTGTCCCTCTCCTCTCTTACCTGTCCCCGTCTCTCCTTCCGCTGCCCATCTCCTCTCTGACCTGTCATCTCCTCCCCCACATTGGTTCCCTCCCTCTCACCTACTTCCTCCCTCCCTCCCGTCCCTCTCGCTCTCAGTCACACTGTCCATTCTCCTCTCTGAGCCGTCCACTCCTCCAGCGTGTCCTCTCTCCTCTCCACCTGTCCAGACTCCCCGCTCACCGTCCCATTGACGCCTCTCTCACCTGTTCATCTCCTCTCTCACCTGTCCCTCTCCTCTCTCACCTGTCCATCTCCTCTCTCACCTGTGCCTCTCCTCATTTGAATTCCATGCTGTCACTGTCACTTGTCCTCTCAAGCTGAACATTGTTGTCATCTATCGCCCACCATGTGCCCTTGGAGAATTCCTCAATGAGCTCGACACCTTRATGAGCTCCTTTCCTGACGATGGCTCAGCGCTCTTCCTACTTGGCGACTTCAACCTCCCGACGTCTGCCTTCGATTAATTTCTCTCTTTCCCCTCCTTGCCTCTTTTGACCTCACCCTGTCCCGATCCCCTCCAACTCACAAGGCAGGCAATGTGCTTGACCTCATCATTACTAGGGGCTGTTCTCCTACTAATCTCACTGCAACACCCCTCCAGGTCTCTGATCACTACTTAGTTTCCTTTCCTGTCTCCCTTTCCTCCAACCCTAACCACTCAGGCCTTATACAGAGGGTAATGTGGCGTCGTAATCATTGCTCTCTCTCTCTCACTACTCTCTCCTCTCCTCTTCTATCCTATCATCTCTGCCTATTGCTAATTCCTTCTATCTCCTGTCTCCTGATTCTGCCTCTTTGAACCCTACTCTCCTCCCTTTCCGCATCCTATGACTCACACTGTTCCCTTTCCTCTTGTCTCGACCCTCCCCTCCAGCTCCATGGCTGAGTGAGTCATTGCGACCTTAAAGAACAGGGCTTCTGCCTATAACCCCAGAGGGGGGTATTTTCCATTTCATCTTTTCCATTTTCTCCTCCCTCCTTAAATACCCCCCTCTGCGGACGACTTTTTCAACCACTTTGAAAAGAAGCTTGACGACATCCGTGCCTCATTCACTCAGCCTATTGAGTCCACTGGTCCCACTCATTCACTCAGCCTATTGAGTCCACTGGACCCACTCATTCACTCAGCCTATTGAGTCCACTGGTCCCACTCATTCACTCAGCCTATTGAGTCCACTGGTCCCACTCATTCACTCAGCCTAGTGGATCCACTGGTCTCACTATTCATCAGCCTATTGAGTCCACTGTCCCACTCATTCACTCAGTCTATTGAGTCACTGGGTCCCCTCATTCACTCAGCCTATTGAGTCCACTGGTTCTCACTCAATTTTCACTCAGCCTATTGAGTCCACTGGTCCCACTCATTCACTCAGCCTATTGAGTCCACTGGTCCCACTCATTCACTCAGCCTATTGAGTCCACTGGTCCCACTCACACAGAACTACCCGACGCCTTGACATCTTTCTTCCCTCTGTCTCCAGATAAAATCCTGTGAACAGTGAGGTCTGGCCGCCTGACAACCTGCCTTCTCCAGACCATCTCTTAAGACCTTCTCCCATTCCTTACTTCCCCCATTAACTCATCCCTGACCACCGGCTGCATCCCCCCTTGACTTCAAAACTGCCGAGTCACTCCCCGTCGTCAAGAAATCTACACTCTGCTCACCTGACATCAAAAACTACAGTCCTGTATCTCCTCTTTCTTTTCTTTCCAAAACACTCGAGTGCAGTCTCTCGTTATCTCTCTCAGAACGATCTTCATACCCCACCCCCCCTCACCAACATGTCTTTAGACTCGAGTGCAGTCTCTCGTTATCTCTCTCAGAACGATCTTCTTGACCCCATAACCAGTCAGGCTTCAAGACGGGTCACTCACCCGAGACTGCTCTTCTCCGTGTCACGGAGGCTCTCCGCACTGCCAAACCTGACTCTCTCTCTCTCCTCTGTTCTTATCTTCCTAGATCTATCTGCTGAACCATCAGATCCTCCTCTCTAGCCTCTTTTAGAGATGGACGTCTCAGGCTCTGCACACTCTTGGATTGCATTCTACCCCCAAGCCATAAAACTACTAAACAATTAATAAAATCTCCCATCCCTTTTGTACACTGCTGCTACTTGCTGTTTATTATCTATGCATAGTCACTTCACCCCTACCTACATGTACACTGTTGCTACTTGCTGTTTATTATCTATGCATAGTTACTTTACTCCTACCTACATGTACAAATTACCTCAACTAACCTGTACCCCCACACACTGACTCAGTACCAGTACCCCCTGTATATAGCCTCGTTATTGTTATTCTTATTGTGTTACTTTTTATTATTATTTTTTATTTATTTAAAATTTTAGTCTACTTGGTAAATATTTTCTTAACTCTTCTTGAACTGCATTGTTGGTTAAGGGCTTGTAAAGTAAGCATATCACGGTAAAGTCTACACCTGTTGTATTCGGTGCAGGTGACAAAATACAGTTTGATTTAATTTTGATTTGATTTGACATGGCAGGCCGCTTCTACCAGGTGATGCGGAGAGGATCTGTGTCTGCACCACGTACTCTCACTACTGGTGTCCTCCAAGGCTCGGTTCTAGACCCTCTCCTCTTCTCTCTATACACCAAGTCACTCGGCTCCATGTCCTCACATGGTCTCTCCTTTCATTGCTATGCGGGTGACACTCGACTACTTCCCCCCCTTCCTTTCTGACACCCAGGTATCAAAGCTCCATCTTAACCTCTCCTTTTACAAGCCTGAGTTACCAGACCAGTGAGTCACTGCTAGCTTTGTACATAGGCCTAATGAGTGCACTGTTTTCACGTAAGCTGCATGGGGGGAAAAAATGATGTCCCAATATAAAGAAAAAACGTGAATGTCTGTTGACTGTTTTGTTGCTCGTGATATTTTAATAAAACATTGGTTAAAGGCTACTGATTATGCGTCTCTGCTGGCAAAATGGACGCCCTAACCGTTACCGCTAAGACCTGCTTTTTTTGTGAGTCTTAAATATCACCTGTAGCGCTGGTGGAAATTAGCACATTGGCACACGTTTTCAAGGACTCACCTCAAATATTTCCACAGGTAAATTACCAACCCTGACGCAAGGGTTGAGAAATASTGTGTAGTGTCACGTTCTGACCTTAGTTATTTTTTTATATCTTTATTTTGGTTTGGTCAGGGCGTGAGTTGGGGTGGGCATTCTATGTTGTTTTTCGATGTTTGTATTTCTGTGTTTGGCCTGGTATGGTTCTCAATCAGAGGCAGCTGTCGATCGTTGTCTCTGATTGAGAATCAAACTTAGGTAGCCGGTTTTCCCACTATGGGTTGTGGGTACTTGTTTTCTGTGTCTGTGTTTGTGTTTGTCCATACAGAACTGTTTCAGACTCGGTCATTCTCTTTTTGTTTTGTCATTCAGTGTTCAGCTGTTTTCATTAAAATGGACWCTTACCACGCTGCACATTGGTCCGATCTTTCATACTCGTCATCAGACGAGGACGAGTACCGTTACAGAGCGCCTGGTTTTCCCAAACTGAAATTGCCAAAGTACGTGCGTTTGACACTATAACGCCAGTTGAATACAGAGGCCTCAGTGTTCTCCATTTACAGTAATTAGTGTTGTCAAATGTTGAAGCCGTTCTGCAGACAATGGACATAATCATTATCACATGCCTTTATTTCTGCTCAGTTGTTGCGGTGTAATTCAAGTGTAGGAAATAGGATTGATCTATATAGTTGATCAATTCATTTATTATTTACTACAAATTAGCTGATCATTAACCATCTATAACTAATTATAACCTCTTTTAAAGGGTTCCTTCAGTGTTACCCGTAATGGTTTACATCATTTAAACCCAGAACTTTAGTTATTCATGGTGGGTCATCAAAGTGTTAAACCACAACTGTTATCTCTGGGCAGTAGATTATCTCTGTCCACTCTCTKTTATCTCTGGGCAGTAGTTTTATCTGTCCACTCTCTGTTATCTCTGGGCAGTAGATTATCTCTGGGCAGTAGATGTATCTGTCCACTCTCTGTTATCTCTGGGCAGTAGATTATC
>NW_019945275.1:19530-20814 GCF_002910315.2 Salvelinus sp. IW2-2015
TCTGTTATCTCTGGGCAGTAGATGTATCTGTCCACTCTCTGTTATCTCTGGGCAGTAGATGTATCTGTCCACTCTCTGTTATCTCTGGGCAGTAGATTTATCTGTCCACTCTCTGTTATCTCTGGGCAGTAAATTMATCTGTCCACTCTCTGTTATCTCTGGGCAGTAGATTATCTCTGGGCAGTAAATTAGTCTTTGAACAGATACAATGCTATTTTACAGTAAACAAATTCACAACAGACTTTCAGCACACTTATAGGGAAGGACATTCAACAAGCACAGCACYTACACAAATGGCTGATGATTGGCTGAGAGAACTTTATAAAAATATTGTGGGGCCTGTCTTGTTAGACTTCAGTGTTGCTTTTGACATTATCGATCATAGTCTGCTAATGGAAAAACGTATGTGTTATGGCTTTACACCCCCTGCTATAATGTGGATAAAGAGTTACTTGTCTAACAGAACACAGAGGGTGTTCTTTAATGGAAACCTCTCAAACATAATCCAGGTAGAATTAAGAATTCCCCAAATCAGTCACTAAACCCTAAACCTCAACTAAATCTTGTAATAAATAATGTGGAAATGTAGCAAGTTGAGGAGACTAAACTGCTTGGAGTAACCCTGGATTGTAAACTGTCATGGTCAAAACATATTGATGCAACAGTAGCTAAGATGGGGAGAMGTCTGTCCATAATAAAGCGCTGCTCTGCCTTCTTAACAACACTATCAACAAGGCAGGTCCTACAGGCCCTAGTTTTGTCTCACCTGGACTACTGTTCAGTCRTGTGGTTGGGTGCCACAAAGAGGAATTTAGGAAAATTACAATTGGCTCAGAACAGGGCAGCACGGCTGGCCCTTGGATGTACACAGAGAGCTTCTACACATATTCTATACACACACGTACGCATGGATTTTGTATTTAATAGATATGTGGTAGTGGTGGAGTTGGGGCCTGAGGGCACACAGTGTATTGTGAAATCTGTGAATGTATTGTAATGTTTTTTAAATTGTATAACTGCCTTCATTTTSCTGGACCCCAGGAAGAATAGCTGCTGCCTTGGCAGATCCATATTAAATACAACATCTCTGGGCAGTAGATTATCTCTGGGAAGTAAATTATCTCTGGGCAGTAGATTTATCTATCCACTCTTCTGTTTTCTCTGGGCAGTATATTATCTCTGGGCAGTTGATTATCTCTGGGCAGTTGATTATCTCTGGGCAGTAGATTTATCTATCCACTCTTCTGTTTTCTCTGGGCAGTAGATTATCTCTGGGCAGTTGAT
>NW_019945275.1:21254-26345 GCF_002910315.2 Salvelinus sp. IW2-2015
TCTCTGGGCAGTAGATTATCTCTGGGCAGTTGATTTATCTATCCACTCTCACGACACACACATCTTTGATGATCTGCCACACTCGCTTACGTGGTGGAGGGAACTTTCTACCATCTGGTCTGTAGAGAGGAGCTGTGGTGTCGTGTCTCCTCTCTCTTCTTCCTCCCCTCTCCTCTCCTTTCCGTCCTCTCTCCTCTCCTCTCCCATGCTTCCCCCCCTCCCTACTGTACTGTAAAATGTTCACATATTTGATTATAGCAGGTTCTAAATAATAGGTGAAATGGTTTTGGGTTTGTGCAGCCATGCAGGCAGGAATTGGACACAGTACTGATTGTTGAGTGTTTCAGCCTGGCCGACTGTTGTGTGGGTGGACATGACAAAACCTACTCAGCCCTGGTCTCTGGTCATCAATGCTGTCACCAGCTCACCCACCAGTTACTGGCTTCTGCTGCTGCTGTCACATTACTCTCACACACACACACACACACACACACACACACACACACAGAGAGTAGGAGAGAGGATTGTATTCTGTGATTGATTCTAGAGCACTCTGAAGGTGAGTTAGGTTTTCAGTATGTAGTCATTCCAGCGGCAGGGTATCTGTGATGTCTATGTCAGTCGGTAGTGGTCCTTCTGATTTGAGAATGGACTAGAAGTTGCGGATTTTCCCACTATGTGGTACATTTTGTTTCATTGTTGTTCTGGTTGGTTTAGTGGTTGTCACAAACAGAACTGTTCAGGAAAAAGCTGGTCATACACAACCACACACACACACACAAATCATCTTATTTTGGGTTTGTCATTCAGTGGTTCGACTAGTTCAAAAATGGACACTCACGCAGGGAGAGGACCAAGAGATGTATACTCGGGTCATCAGAGGACGGTAACAATAGTTACAAACGGAGCTTGATTTTACACACCACTGCAATGCAAAGTACGTGCGTTTGACACAATGAAGAGACCCGTAGGAAACATTTACAGTAATTATGTACGTCAACATATCGAAGTTTCGTATGAGACAAGACAACTGGTTTACAGACATCATTTATACACAAAATACGAAAATGCCTTTATTTCTGCTCAGATTATGTATGCGGTGTAATTCAAGTGAGGAATAGGATTGATCTATATAGTTTGATCAATTCATTTATATTTTTACTACAAATTAAGCTGATAAATAACCATCACTATAACTAATTATAACCTCTTTAAGGTTCCTTCATGACCGTAATCGGTTTACCAATCATTTAAACCAGAACTTAGTTATTCCATGTGTCATCAAAGTGTTATTAGATCCACCAACTTCAACTCCTGGGCAGAGATTATCTCTGTCCACGTCTCTTTAAATCTCATGGGCAGTAAGTTTTATAATCTTCCACTCTCTGTTATCTCTGAGCAGCCTAGATTAATCTCTGGGCAGTCAGATGTATTCTTGTCCACTTCTCTGTTTATCTCTTGGCAGTAAGATATCTCTGGGCAGTAGATTTATCTGTCCACTCTCTGTTATTCTCTGGCAGTAGATTATCTCTGGGCAGTAGATTATCTGGAGTAGATTTCTTCACTCTCCTTGTTTCATCTCTGGGCAGAGATTTATCTCTGGGCAGTGATGTATCTGACTCTCTTAATCTTGAGTATGATTTATCATGTCCACTCTCTGTGTCTCTGGGCAAGTAGATATTCTGGGCAGATAGATGTAACTGTCAACTCTCTGTTATCTCTGGGCAGTAATCATGCTGTCCACTCTGTATCTCTGGGCAGTAGAATGTACATGTCCACATCTCTGTAATCTCTGGGCAGTAGATGTATCTGGTCCACTCTCTGTGACTTACTGGGCAGTAGATTATCTCTGGTATCTAGGTAGATGTATTGTGCATTGCACTCACATCTCTTGTTACTTGCGGGGTATTGAGATGTAGATGGTATCTACATATTTATCACTCGTCTGTTACCTATGATCTGTGTAGTTGTCAGGTGATGAGTATCATGTTATCTGGACTGAGCTGGGCTTCACGATTCTATCTTGTTCGGGACTGGTAGCATGTTAACACTGTGTGACAGAGTATCTTGATACGACTGTGCTTATCACAATTCTGGAACAGGCGAGTTTAATCTATTTTCGCTACGCCATCGCCTGTTAATCATTCATTGGTTGCAAGTTAGGAGTGTATCATTGATTCCACGCTCTCTGGGTTATGCTTGCTTGAAGTAGATTGGATAGAATAGATACACGGGGCGCTTGTTATACCGTTCTAGGTCAGTGAAGATACTAAGTTTATTCAAGTCCACTTTTCTACTGTAACATATCTAAGTAGCAGTCTAGCTAGACCCACATTTTTATTTTTATATCCATTCTAGGGATATAGGTGCGAGCGATAAAGATTTTCTATAGATCCAGGCGTTTCTTCTTAGATATAGGGAGATGACAGGATCATTCGGGTCTTCTGATGTGAACAGTGACAATTTAAAAATTATTGAAACAGATTACCAAATGGCTAATATTTGACAGACTAAACAGAAATTTCTACAAACAATGGACTGATATGCACAACACATCTTATCATAGTGAAGGGAAGGGAATTATGATCAAAGGCACGCATTTCACTTTAGTGTTACGGACAATTCTGGACTGGTATTGACGGATGAGATCTATTTATTTAAAATATGGTGGGGGCCTTGTCTTTTGTTTAATTCAGGTGTATTTTGGGCGTTTGGACATCATACATTGAATACCAAATTAGTCTGACGACTAAGTTGGAGTTATATAAAGGGGCGCTATATGGTTTATCTGTGTCTTCATATCCACCACACACCGGCCATGGGAAGAGAGGGGCGATGGAACATTGCGATTACAGAGTGTCAATCTCTGTAACACAGAGTTCAACACGAAGTAGGGCTTGATTTTTATCATGGGAAAGCGTCCTCATCTCAAACGATACATTCCCAGGTAGAATACAGAGGATAATTCCGCCTAAAGAGTTTCCAGGTATACATTAAAGGCCACCTATTGACATAACACCTGTCAACTTAAACTGTAAAATTAATGAAATGTAGCAAGGTGAAGGAGGACTTAAACTGGCTTGAGTAACCTTGGGACATTTGGCTTAAACGGGTTTCCATTTGGTCAGTGTCCAAGAGAGCATCATTCTGATATTCACAGTGATCAGACATAGCTCATTATTGATCATGCCAGGTACAGAGAATGTCTGTCTTCCATTTAAACAAAGCGCACAGGCTCATGTCATCTCTTTCCTACAGAGGATTCCAAGACGATAGCGAACCTAATTGACATTCCTACACCCTGAGTACAGTTTCTATTGTCTCATCGCTGGGGACTACCAGGTTCAAGGTAGGCTATACTGGCATGGCAGACAGCTCATGTGTTCATCTGTGCCCTACTAACAAAGCCTCCAATGCTAACAAGTCACAGTGGTGACAGATACAGATGGTCATTATGAGCACACGAGGACCACGATGCACGGCAGGCTCTTCAGGTATGTTACAACAGAGGGCTTCTGCTTGTACTACACTAAGTTGTCAGTAGCTCTCCACACAGGACCAGCTCATGTCAATCGGCACAGGTTAGAGTAGGACGCATTAGGATATTCCACTAGTAGAATTCGAGCATTCATATGTGTCATATCGGTTCCGGAGGTTTGGTTCAGTCAGCTCTAGCAGGAGCGACACACAGGTGTATTGTAAGATGCCTCGGTAGGATGGTATTCATGCGGTTAAATTGTCTTGCTTAAATTGTGATAACTGCCTTCAACTAGTTGTGCTCAGGACCCAGGGGACAATAACATAGCTGGGACCACTCCCTCATGTCATCCGGCGGTTAAGGATATGCCAGATTAATACACTCATACAGCGAATCCACTGGCTAGGCACATGTGTCATTAGACATAACTCTTGGAAGAAATTATTCTCTGCCACTCAGATTGGTTTATTTCAGTATGCTAAGGCTATACAGCTGTCTCATCTATGTCTGCACGATTGATAGGTACTTATCTTCGCCCAGGGTTTTTCTGATTAAATACGTCGGCAATGAAGGGTCTGGGATTATCTTCTGCCATCTAGCATGGATACCTAGTCCACTCTATCGTTCTATTATCGGTTTTCTCTGCAGGTAGATTATTCTCTGGGCAGGTGGGACTCTTATCCCGGTTCTCCTAGGGTAGAGGTAAATAATCTGCGTGGGCCAGGTAAGATTTACTCATTAATCCACTCTTCAGGCAATCGAGTTGGCTTCATTGCTCTTGCAGGTCAGGTTAAGGATTATCTCTCCACGTTGGTATTTCAAGGCTATCTGCAGTAAATTTATCTATCCACCTCTACTACTGGTTACTTTGCGCTGGGCCAGAGGTATTGATCTTCACTGGGCCAGTTGATTATCCTCTGGGGGTAGCTTGGGACGGTTTCAATCTATACGCAGCTCACGCGTGTTTTTCTCCTCCTGGGACATAGATTATCTCTGGGCAGTTGGATTCTATAAGTCTACCTTCGCACTTCATCACCGACACCACAACATACTTTGCACTGAGCTGGCCTCCACTACGGCTATGTGACCGTGAGGATAGGAGAAGGTTTCATACACGCATCTGCTGAGGTGTCACTGTAGAGACGCACCATGTTGGGTGTTCTCGAGTCTTGTCAGCGTCCTCTTCATGCATCGTGCACTACCCGGCTTCATGCTCTCCATTCCGTCCTCTCTTCCTTCTCCTTCCCATGCTTTCCCCTCCCTAACTAGGTATCTGTAAAATGGTTTCCAGCGGTTACTAGAGTGATGTAGGGTTCCATAATTATAATAGCAGACAGGTGAAATGTTTGTTTGTTCAGCTCCATGCAGGGCAAGGAATTTGACACAGGTCTAAGCTCATGTGGCGGATATATGGCTCTGGAGGTTCATGGTCAGAGCCGCCTGCCGGACTGGTGTGTGGCGCTGACAACAGGACAAAAAATACTGCGCTCATGTCACTAGCGACCTGGGGTCTCTGTCATCAATGCTGTCACCAGCTACCCACAGTTACTGGCTTCTGCTGCTGCTGTCAACATTACTCTCACTACACAACATCAGCACAACACACACCACCA
>NW_019945275.1:26370-28572 GCF_002910315.2 Salvelinus sp. IW2-2015
CACACACACACACACACACACACACACACACACACACACACACACACACACACACACGTCACAAAATGTATGTACTTATTCAAGCATTCCATGGAAATGAGTAGAACATGTCATTGATGTTGACATTGATGGGCGGGCATATAACGCACAGGTCTAGCAACCCAAATGTTGCGTGTTCGAATCTCACCATGGACAACTTTAGAATATTAGCTAATTAGCAACTACTTACTACTTGTTAGCTATTTTGCAACTACTTAGCATGTTATCKAACCCTTCCACTAACCTTAATAACCCCTTAGCCCTAGTCCCTAGCATAGCTAACAGCTAACATTAACCACCTAGTTAATGTTAGCATTAGCCATCTAGCTAACGTTAGCCACAACATATTTGGAATTCGTAACATATTATACGTTTCAGAAAACGTGTGACAATACTGTATTGTACGAATTGCAATTCGTAACATATCAGACCATAAGGATGATGGACATCCACAAATTAACGCATACCATACCGAACAATAACATGTCTTATTAATTGGAGTGTCCTGTATTTACATTTACTATGTTACTGTAGGTCTACCCGACTCCAGGTTGGAAACTTGAGGAAGCCTCAGTTTATTGGGTTGATGGGTAGGTAGGCTATACAGGACATATTCGGGCGTGCATCACATGCCTTCATAATAGCAGGTATATTCTCTCTCTCTCTCCATAGCTCTGGTGGATGAAGTCACACTATCAATTTACACTTCATTCCAGTCCGTGATAATCTGACAAATAGACGAGTGGATGATATGCTCTGACATCACAGCATAGTTTACTGTACACCGAGGGGACTGTCGGCGGGTGATTCCACGGGCAGCATCTGGCAAAGTTTACTATTCGAGATCCTCTGTTTTGTTCATCTCTAGATATTATAAAACCCTGCAAGCGACGTTGGTTTCAATTTAAGACCGGCAATAGTCGAGCTTACTAACACGTAGCTTTCGAAATCGCCATTGCTAGGAACGTTCAACCGTGCACAGTGATGAAGAGTGGAGACTGGGGCTTCCGGTGTAAAACAGGCTGTCTTTATGAAATCCATCGAGGTGCGGAACTACTGCCGACTCCTGCTCCTGCTGCATATTTAGGCCTATCATAATCTATTGTTATCCCGAGATGATATCCCGTACAAGTTGAAACGAATCCGACAACACCTGGAATTTAACGAAAGCAGTCTCAACCAGCCTGCTCAGCCATCCACGCTCCATTGCAAATTTCAGTTTACTGGAAATATATCAGTCATTTGATGGGATCTCATTTCGCAGTTATTAAAACAGAGAAGCCATTCCCGTGGGGTTTATTTCATGGGGATGTGTTCAAGACAAGAGAGAATACAAAAAGACGTCAACATCGTAATTCAAAGGAGCAAGGCAGAGAAAGACTGCCTTTTCTCTGGTGAGTGTGTGTGTGTGTGTGTGTGTGTGTAGTTAGTCAGAGGTGGTAGTGGTGTGTTCCGACCGTTAGATTATGTGGTCTAGTGCATGTTGACGAACACACTAATTTTACATCACTGCCTTCAATAGCAATAACATCTTCTAGACCCGACCGTTGTCAATATCCTAACAAATTCATCTAATCATAGGCCTTAATAATTGTATTCGATAGCTGTGAGTGATGATTAAATTGGGAAAACCCAGACACCATTATAGTCTATCATTACATTTTGTTGTCTGGCAAAACGTTTGTAGGCCTTGATACGGATAGTTTGAAATGATGATAATTATTTCACATGAAGAGAAATAGGAATAGATTAATATTCTTGTCATGATGACAATAGGCTTTGGTTAAACATCCCTACAGAATGACAGACAGACATAATATTGAAGACACCAGCCGACTAGACCATTTGCCGATTGACGTTACATTTCTACCGGACATAACGTAACGGTTGTGTAAATGTGATATTGTCCGACAATTTATGCTCCTTTACATATTTGGTCAGTCAGTGGAACCCCTTTTGATGTTGCCATGGAAACTGCATTTGTTGAAGGGATTTTTTTTTCTCTTCCTGTGGTTGTATCTTGCCATTGTGTAGTAGTGGCTAATAACCCTCTTGTTGATTTCCGTTCTGACCGGTTCTATTTCCCCTCTTGTTGATTTCCGTTCTGACCGGTTCTATTTCCCCTCTTGTTGATTTCCGTTCTGACCGGTTCTATTTCCCCTC